>NC_056734.1:668612981-668707981 GCF_019279795.1 Protopterus annectens
TTGTATATCCTCTTAACAAAAAACAGACAATATAAAACCAAACTACCCCCCCACACCCCCCCCCAACTATATATACTAACTCCAGGTCACACTTGTTGTTGTCTTCCAGCTTTTTCCCGGTAAGGGGTCGCCACAGCAGAACTCTGGTCCGCTAATGATTGGCAGTATATTTTTACGAAACGCTGAGGTGCCAGCTCGACGCCCAACCTTCAATAAAGGCACGCCCTTTTACGCACGCATGCCTTTCAAATGCTACACAACCATGGGGAGGATATGCAGACTCCACACAGAAGGCACTCCCAAGCCACGCCGAGAATCGAACGGGAGAACCACTTGCTGCGAAGTAACAACACTACCGCCATACCACTGCGGCATAACTCCAGTAGTACTCTACACACTGCCACATCAAGTCTTTAGCTAACAATTCAGTGGAATGAGATTCAGTGAAATGAGTTATCAGTGTTGTGAGCTTTAGGTGATTTGGTCTCAGTGAAATGAATGTCAGTGAAATGGGATTTTGGTGAAGTGAAGTAGACCTGTGTATGCATATGTGTGTGTGTCTGTTTATCTATATGTATATATGTGCATGTTTGTCAGAGGGTTTGCATGCACTTACTCACATACATGACTGTCCCACCCCAAATGTATCTGAATTGCATTGGTTTATATCAACACTGACAGAATACAATGCTTAATAAAGCTGGTTTTGAAAGGTGTTCTGCTTATCTGTCCACATAAAAGTAAGGTGTTTCCTCTTTGGAATATTCATTTTGTTTGCAAAAAGTAACACTTCCATTTGAACCAGTTCTTCAGGCTGATTTGAGGTTCTTAACATGGAAAACAGTATTTCTTATTGTTCTTATTTCTGCAGAACAGTGCCTGAGTTATAAGCTCTTGTGGTGGTCAGCCTTATCTCATTTTCCATAAAGATAGGGTTTTTTGAGAATGAAGCTTTCATTTATGTTTAAAGTGATATCCAAGTTTACTTTGAGCCAAGCTCTCCATCTCCCTGTCTTTTTTCTGGAACTTGAAATGATGGAGAAAGGATTCCTCATACTCTGGATGTCTACAGACAACTCAGATACTATCTTAACAGAATTAAAACCTTCAGAAATGCTGATAAGTTGATAATTTTTATGAAGGAAGGAAAACAGAACAATCAGTATCAAAGTAGACAATTTCCAAATAGTTGTCCCATGTTATTTCCTTTTGTTATTCCCACCATAACAAGTCAATTCCAAGCAGAATTAAGACACATTCTGCTAGGACCTTGGCTTTCTTAGCAGCTTTTTAGAAAGGGGCGGACTCTAGAAGTATTCTATAGGCAGCAGCTTAGTACTTTGTACATGCTTTCACAGATCATTAAAACTAGACTCCGTTCCCATATCTAGAGCAGGCTTTGCTAGAACCATTCTCCAGTTGTGTAAGTAAATTTACCATGAAGCCATCTCCCCATCCATGTAGGGCAGAGTCCATCCCTAGCCCTATTTAGGCGTAACCTTTACTAGTGGATGGGAAGTCAGGAATTCACCCCAGGTCTGGCTCTCAGTGGCAACAGTAATGCCCTATCTAATGTACCCCCCCCAACACACACATATAACCTCTAGAAATGTTATAACTAATATATCCCCACCTAATAAACACCCATGATACATAGGGACCCAATTGGGTTGGATTGCATGGCTAAGCTTATAAAGGCCCTGGTGGTCATTAGCCTAGTATATAACTGAAGTTCAGTTCAGTTACTGAACCTATGAACATAGACATGAAAACATGAGCTTTACTGACTTTAAAAATCTACTGCAAGTGAGTAACTTTTGGGATTACCTGCTCCGTCATCAACTTGGAATATTCATATGCATCGAGACATTGCTGCAGTTGATGTTCAAAATGATAAAACTTTACAAGTGTTCTTACAATTACCAAATCATAGATAACTGCAGGTTACCTGTTACAATAAAGCTTACTAATGACTTTTATTGTATAGCCTGTTTAATTCCTTGTGTACCACTTCATTAAAATGTTAAAACTTAAGTCTCTAATTGCCATGTAGAAGAGAATAATGTCTTATTTATACCTCAAGGTGTTAAGTTATCTAGTCCAAGGCTTACCTTTCATTCAGCTATTTAATGTAATCACTTTCAGCTTTATTTGTAACCTTTATTCTAACTATGAGCATAAGCTGACTAACTGCAAGCTAACACCTGAGTCACTGACCCCTTGCAAGAGATAAAATCACCTGACCAGTATGGATTTCAAACCAACTTTTATCCTGTCTGTATCCAGCTTAGGCAGTGCAAAACCTGCTGAATGAGCACAATGAATTAGTACTTGATATTTACAATACAATCTCTGAGAGATATAGGTATCCTATCAACATGGAGGAAAATCTGTCACTTATAACAAAGGTCTGTGAGCATTACACAGCACAAGCACACATTGCCATGTAGGCACCAAGCCAACATATGCCGATATTGTCAAAAATAATTTCCAAAGCATTCTAAATCTAGAAGGAGAAAGTCTCAGTAAAAAAGCATGCCACAATGGCATCACCCTTTCATGCAGCAAAGAGAAACCATGCAGTGGGCTATAAGCCTTCCACTATAACAAGCTCAGAAAATGCAAGCAGAAATGTTCTAATAATAGGCGACTCCATCATCAGGCATACACAGACACCATGCTTATGAAGTTGGACAATAACAGGTTAACAGTTCTTTCCTGGCATCAGGATCCAAGATCCATGATGCTGTAAGTGCTCTTCAGTTCCTCATAAAGGCAGATATGAATATAACTTAGTAGTTGTCCATGAGTGAATGGCTCGCAGCGCTAAACTCTGAGGGACATGCAGAGAGTCGTGTTGTATATCGCTATGCATATTCTGGACGTAGTCAAGACTCTGGCCCTGTGAATCCTACCTTCAAACAGAATGAGACCTAAATATAAAAAGAAGAAATTTGACTTCAAAAACTGCCTAAGCAGTTGTTGTCATTCTAGACAGGGATTCAGGATGTGTCAGCCTGGAATGAGAAGAAAACAGGCCGACCTATTTCACTAAAGATGACCTACACCTCTCACTCCATGGTTTCTTTTTAAAAGCCAAACCCTTGATCTCCCATTGTGCTTTTTGTAAGGCCAAGTCCAAATATGGGCATTCTGACATAGTAAACAGTGACATTGCAAATCTTAATTCTGACCACATCGAGGCTGCTCTGCTCAATGCCAGAAGTCTTAATGACAGAATGCCTGCTCTAGGGCTCTCTTGCTTATATCTACATCTGTATTGTAAGTGAGACTTGGTTTTATTTCCACAACAACACTCCCTCTTCATCTGGATTCACTGCTTACAGTTGCTTCATGCTTGAGGGACACTACAGAGGCCTCTCTGGATTTATCAAAGATAAGATCACCTCTAAGCAAACCCCCCATGTCCTTAATACCAAATGGTTTCGACTGCAACTTATATTTAACAAGAATCAATATCAGTTTATAGCCTGCTACAGCACAATGTCCATATTTCCAGTAGGCCATGTGAGACTTCTAAATGTAGTTTGTG
The DNA here is from genome assembly GCF_019279795.1 of Protopterus annectens. Classification (NCBI taxonomy): domain Eukaryota; kingdom Metazoa; phylum Chordata; order Ceratodontiformes; family Protopteridae; genus Protopterus; species Protopterus annectens. Next base: position 668,616,535 of record NC_056734.1, read on the forward strand.
AACTATGATTGCCAAAAAAAAAAATGCCTTTATATTGGAGGATTTCAATTATTCTTCGATTAACTGGTATACCTGCACTTCTAAAGTTGATTGGATGCATATATTCCTAGACCTGGCAAATGATAATGTCTTAGAAAAATGTTTAACCAGCCCAGTAGGGATCAAAACATTCTGGACCTGGTCCTCACCAATACTGCCTCCAAGTGCGCCAGCCATTTCATATCTCTATCTCTGGTTAAGTCAGATCACAAATTATTAACCTTCTCCTTTAAAGCTACTAACCCCACAAAAGTAAAAAAAAAAATTCAAGAACTTTAAACATAGAAATGTGCTTCAGTTCTATGATGGGCTAAGTTTATTTGCAATGTACCACTTCCCATGAAGCTTCAACTGCTACGTTTTATCTGCACTCTACTCCCAAAGAAAAAGAGCATAGATATATTAGTTCAGCTAGAAACAAATAGAAAGGGAATTTAAGGAAATTTAAAAATAAACTACCTTGATTATCCATCACTATGAATAAGCTCTATATCAGAAGAAAAAAAAAACCTCAAAAAGGTGAGCAATGAATTAACAATGACCATGAGAAAGATCAGAGCAAAACATGAACTGAAACTCGCATCAGAAGCCAAAGACAACTACAGATCATTCTTTACTTACATTTGGAAACTGAGAAATAATACCGTACAATGTGTGGAGCTAATACAAATGACATTACCTTCTCTGACCCTAAAGACAGAGCTAACATACTTACAGACAGACTAATCTTAATTTTACTATAGAAAATGTCACTGAAACTGCAAAAATCCCTGACTTGCATTCACTAAAATTACAAATGAATATTTTCTGGCTGTACTCTAGAAAACAAAAAATGCTACTTCCATGGGTCCAGAAAATGTACCTAAATGATTAATTAATTGAATCAGACATGCCCTCACCAAAGCCCTCCTGCACTTGCTTAACTTAAGCTTAACCATAGGGTATGTCTCAGAGATTTGGAAAACAGCTGTAGTGGTGCTAACTCATAAAGAGGGGCCTACCACAGACCTTGGCAATTACAGGCCCATCAGCCTAACTAGCCTAATTTGCAAGGCCATTCAACATGTCATATCTGACCTTATAAACTACAATATGAAAAATTTCAAGCAACATGACCCACAGAAATTTGGTTTTGTCAAGGACAGGTCATGTCTACTCAGCTTGATAAACATCTTTTTTTTTTTCAAAACAGGTTTATTGTTTTAACATATAAGAGAAATATCATAACAATTTTATACAAGTAATTAAAAATAGGTATTATTATAATATTCAACAAAACAACTAAAGTATTTACAAAGACATCCACTACAATCAGATCAATTAATTAAACTAAAATACCATGCTATTGAAATTAAAATTTTTTTAACAAATTTTGTAAATTATCCCATACAATATAATAAGATGCTTTTCTATTTGTTCTTGTCCTAATTGTGTTTATTTCCATATGGCACACTATATTCATAACATTTTTAAATTCATTGAATGAAGGAGGTGTATCTGAAATCCAATTTCTAGTTATTATTTTCCTAGCCACTGCTAGAATAGACCATAACAAGGGAAGCTTAACCTTTTAACACTTTGAGGTACAGGTGTGTTGAATAATATAAGAGATTTAGAAATAATGAAATTATCTGTAAAAAGAGCCTGCAAAAATTCATTAATTGACTTCCAGTATTCTTTCAATTGTATACAGTCATAAAACATATGAGCCCAGTCAGCATTAATTTCTACATTACATCTCTTACATAAATTATCTTTATTATTTATTTTATTCATCATCAAAGGTGTATAAAAGATCTATGTAAAAATTTCCATGTATAAAGTCTCCAGACAATGGAAGACGTAGTTCCATAAGCAGATTCCAATATATATTGTTTATCTTGTTGATTTGGTGGGTCCCCATTAATAGAAGTGAAATAATTCCAGTATGAATCTACACTGTAAAAAGTTTCTTGTCTGATAATTTTATGTATGTATGAAAGTTTACCTTTATCAGAAACTTTATGTTGTAAATTTAATATCAAGTAATCAATCAGTGTTGGAATAGATTCTTTAACTGTTATAGACATTAGATCTATTTTATTAATGAGATGTTGTCTAAAGGTCTGAACCTCTAACCAGCAAGTTTCTCTTAGATCAAATTCCTGTTTTAAGAAATCTAGATTTTTAACTTTATTATCAGATATCAACTGATACCAGTACTTTAGATCATTATCTATAGCTAAATGAGTTCCTTCGAAGTAGATGACAAAAGCATACCCTGACTATACATTATAGGGAATACAATAAAATTCCATTCCCTATACTTAGGGTGCATGAATATAAAGTTACGATAACTAATAATAATATTTAATGAGTAACAAACCATATGTTTAGGTGTAATAGGTGAAGTACAAAATTCCTTTAGTAACCATAACATGGAGTTATTTACAATCATATTTTTATGTGTTAAGGAGATTTTCATGAAGTGCATACTAATTAGCTCCCAATAATCTTTCCATTTTAGACATATGACTGATCTATTAATAAAGTAATAACTTTTACAATAGAAGAGATAGTATATAAATTAAAGTCTGGAAAAGAAATACCCCCTTGAGACCAGCTATTAGTATGTTTCTTTAATGCAATCCTAGGTCTATTAGGTGCCCATAGGAAATTTAACATAAGTGTATTCAGTTTCTTAATAATTATTTTTGTAGGTGGAAGTATTATTGATTGTATTAAGTATAACATCTTGGGGAATATTATCATTTTAATAATTGTAAGTCTCTCCTCCATAGTAAAAAACATATTATTCCAGGTATTAAAAAGATTTTGTATATTAAGAAAACAGGTATTATAATTATTATATATAATAGATTTAATATCTTTAGATAGTATTATACCTAAATAAGTTATCTGACCTGAATTGGGTACATATTTAGTAAAATCACTAATGAGAATATTTTTTCGTGTATATATAGGTAGTATTTTAGTTTTTCTTCATTGAATATTAAACCAGAAATACTTTTAAAATTCATCATGTTATCAAATAGAGACTGCATAGAAGAATTAGATCCTGCTGATGTAATTAGAACATCATCTGCAAAAGTTGAATTTTGGATGTTGTATTTTCATCTATTTCAAAACCCTCTATGTCAGTACTGTTTCTGATCAAATTAGCCCAAGGCTCCATTACTAAAGTGAATAATAGTGGAGAAAGTGGACATCCTTGTTTTGTACCTTTAAGAATGGGTATTTTTTGTGAAACATATGTTCCTACCTTAATATAAGCCAACGTTCCTTTGTATAAATGCTCAATTTGATTTACAAATGCATCTGAGAAGTTTGTGCACTTCATTAAGGTAAACAGATAGTCCCAACTTACTGAATCAAATGCTGAACTTATATCAAGACTAATAAGTGTTAAATCTTTCTTTTTCCTATTTGCAAAATCTATTAATGTTAAATTTCTTCTTATATTATCAAAAGTATTTCTATTTACAATGAAGCCTGTCTGATCTATATCTATAATGCCGGGAATGATTGTCTTCAATCTATCAGCAAAGATACTCATAAACATTTTATAATCAACATTAAGTAATGAGATGGGGCGATATGAAGAACATCTAGTTGGATCTTTATTAGGTTTTAAAATTGGCGAAATAAATGTATATTGCCAAGATGGGGGGGGTTATTAACTCAGTTTGGGCCAAAATAAAAACCTTATGTATTAATGAATATGTACTTTTAGAAAGGATTTTATATATCTCTGGTATAATACCATCATTACCCGGTGCTTTGTTTGATTTAAGCTTATTTATTTGTGTAATAACCTCTGTATATGAAATACTTTTGTCCAATAGTTTAATCTGTTGTTTATTAAGCTTTTATTCATGTTTGTGGTTATAAACTCCTTTATTTTATCTTTAGGTTCCATGTTAATGTTATTATGGTTAATTTTGTGAAAGTGATTTCTAAATTCATCTAGTATTTCTGGTATACTAGAAACATTCTTCTTTTCCTTAGAGAAAAGATTTCTTTGATATGGTTTTGTTTATTCAACCTTTTTGTTTTATTTTTAAGTCTATGTAAGTATTTGGGGCTTATTGAATAAGACAAAACTTGTATTTCTCTAAAGTTATTTTAACTTTATGAGTTAAAATTTCTTTGTATTTCTCATTTAGTTTGTTTATTTCTTCAATAACTTTCTTGTCCATAATATTTTCTTTATTATTATGTTTATAAGAGTCTAATTTACTTTGAATATCTAACAATTCCTTATCCCAAGATTTCCTTTTATTATTATACCATCTGATACTTTGTCCATATAGATATGATTTTAAGGCATCCCAAACATAAACAATGGAGACTTCAGGAGTATTATTTATGTCTAAAAAATGTTTTACTTCTGAAAATATATATTCTTTATAGTCTTTTAGTTGAGTTAAGTATGCTGGTATCCTTTTGATCTGAACATTATGAGTATTTTTATCATGAATTCAAAAACAATTGAATTATGATCAGATATAGGACATGAAATGATTTTGGAATTAATTAAATCTGTTACCATCTGGTTAGAAATAAAGACCCTATCTATCTTTGAATAAGTTTTGTATCTGTTAGAAAAAAAGGTGTATGGTAATGATTTTGAATCTATCTGTTTATTAATATCATTCAAATGATAAGAATTAGCAAAATCATTTAAATGTTTTGCATTAGATGTAATTCTTCTTTTCCCTATAGTGGTAGTATCACTTTCATGTAGTATACAATTAAAGTCACCAGCTAAAATAATACCTCCTATAGAGAATGATATGATCTTATCAAGATGATGTTTAACTGTATTAATACCAATTCCAGGTATCCAATATACATTAATTAAAGTGTAAGTCTTCCCATTAATTTGTATTGTAACCATACAAAACATTCCTTTGTCATCCTGATAAGACTTAATGGTTTTAGGAATGGGCATACTTTTATTCCATAAAATAGCCACTCCTCTTTTTCTGAGTGTGCTCTGAACTAACCAATACTGTATATTTGTTTGTGGCTAGTTTATCAATATCTTTTTCAAGAGATGGGTTTCTTGCAGGAAGACTAAGTTGGCCTTATGTAAATTAATGTATCTTATTAGGCTTGCCCTTTTACATGGATTATTCAATCCATTAATGTTTAAAGAAATTCCTTTTAAAGATGTCATTTGGCATTTTTAAAACTTAAGAATCTTATGATCAAAATAACAAATAACAAGATAAGTAATGTTACATCTCCTCCTTTAGGTGTACCTTTAAATATAGCTGTATTTATTGAATCTCTTATGGGATTTCGTATAGGATTCAATTTTGTTTGTAGTGACAATGAATGTACAAAATATATTGTGGATGTCAAAACTATATACAAATAACAATGAACAAGTGAAAATAATGTAAGGATTAAATCTTGCATCCAGTCTGGCATTATAAACTCCAACTTAGAGTAGTATTTACCACTCAAGTTAACCCCCTACCCTAAGCAGCAGTACCTCAGCTACCACCTTATCAATTTAATACTAGTTATATTTAACTGAGGTTAACAGTTTTCAATTCAATTATCTAGCAAGACAAGACTACACATTTGGTAAAACAGCATCATATAAACTAAAATAAACCTTTTTTTAAAAAAAACTGTTCATACTACTATATACATCCATGTAATATAAAACACTTGTATTCAAATAGCATTCAAATAATCCTAATGTTAGAAATCAAGAGGAGAGAAAAATAAGTTCTAACATTCATTTAAATCAAAAACTTTGGCTAATATGATTCAGACATTACATATATTAAGATGCATCTATTTTCTGTCATGTAAATGCAATTAACAGCTTCCAAAAAAAAACTTGAATTGCTTGTATATGAGCATTTACTCAAACTCATTATTGTCAATAGAATAAAATATTGTATTCATAGAAATTGTTATAAATCATACTGCATAGTTATGCAGATTCTCAGAAACACTTATATACATATATACATACACACACACACACTCACACACACACACACACACACACACACACACATATATATATATATATATATATATATATACACACACACACACACACACACACACACACACACACACACACACACACACACACACACACATATATATATCCAAACAATGTTCTGTGCCTCACCAAAGTCCAGTCAAGTAAAATGAGAAAAATGAGCATCCAAAAACCAAAAAGACTGGACACTGCTCGAGTACCAACACCTTCTATTTATTAAAACAACAGATATACAGATGATGAGCGCTTTCGGGCCTCTGCCCTTCATCAGATAAAGCATCTCTCTGAACCAAACATTTTAAAACAAGCTCAGACCAATAGAAAATCAATAAAAATCAGTAAAAAACCCGCCTATTCTAGAGGGCGGGTCTCATGGGTATGACCTCATTGAGCCCAGGGCTCCTGGGTGCCATTAATTCAATTATCCATTTAGATTCAGCTAGCTCTGTTAGTTGTTTAATGTCTCCATATATATATATACACACACACACACACACACACACACACACACACACACACACACACACACACACATACACATATACATATATATATATATATATATACATATGCATACACACACACACACACATACACACACACACATACACACACACACACACACACACACACACACACACACACACACACACATATATATATATATATATATATATATATATATATATATATATATATCTGATCTCACTGAGTTGTGTCCTTACTGAGCACCATCTTACTTGCTGTCCCTACAATAAATCTGTCTGCTTTATACAAAATAATGCACAGCAAACACATTTTAGTAACCAGATTTTACAACCATGCTATACTACTGCTTTAAAATATATCACATGACAATTTCTTCCAGTATAGAGTTATAAAATTATTTATGCTTGTCAATCAGATGAATTAAATGAGCTATAGTAATGTATATGTTTGGAACATAAGTTTTTAACAGATTATTAAGCTGCTGTTAAGTAGATTTTCAAAAACACTTGAATAAATGTTTCATTTTCTATGCCTTCTAAAATAAGACATTTACTTACTACAAGAAACTGTATCGTTTAAACTCATTATAACTGACATATTTTATGAATTATAACATAGATATTTAAGTAATTATATAAAATAACTCACATTTAGATGTTAAAGAGTTCATTTTCCTTCACATAGTTGCATTTGTATCATTTCTATTTCCTGGTAGAGTGTCATTGCTGAATCTGTGATGTGTCAGTGTGATATCTAGGTCAAAGGTGAGACTAGCTGCTTTCAGCTTCTCTGTGAGAATTCTGAGAGTTGAAGCTTTTGAAGTAGCTCATGGACACTGTGCATGAGACAGCCCACATCCCAGATTGTCTCTCTTAACATTTTGGCGGGAAACTTATTAAAAACTAGTGACAAACATGACAAAACCTTCACAATGTATTTTACAGGTTATTACAGCCTCTATGTAAGTGAAATTAAGCCCAAAATTATTAATAAGTAATAAAACTCAATATTTTTGTCCCAACTCAATTTTTATGCAAATCTTATTATTTACTGTGTCTATATGATCAAAAGCATTTCTATATATTAATAAAGAAAAGAAAAGAGAGTAGAAAGTAAAAGGGTGTAAGGCAGAAATAAAAAAAATGTAAGAGAAAGCTATAAGAAGTATATACAATGGAATATTACTTACTGTTTATATTAATAGAGTTAAAAATAAAACATATTATTTACTACTATTTAGTTCTAATTATTATTAGTTAAAGCATGACAGATTATTTACAAACAAGCATAAGCAGTGTAATCAAGAAAGTATAATTAGGAATAGCATTTGAAGAACATATAAATTTTTACAAGGAATAAATATGTTATTATTCTATTAATCATATTTTCATTACTCTTCTCTCCCTGCCCTCCCCACCCTTTACCCACTACATAATCTAAATAGAATGTCATTTTTTAAACAAAGAAAAGAAGAAAAGGAGAAGAAAAAAAAAGATAAAGAAAAAAATTTAACAAATTACTGACCTTACTTCTCCTTTTCAGAAAGAGAAACAAGTTGAATCACAACTTGCCATTAAATCTCAGATATTTTGACTAGTTATGAAACAAAACATTTCTTTGCACACAGAGAATAACTTTGATTAAATCTTTTTCAAAATATTTGTTGCTTCTTGGAAATGCAGGAACTATATTTAAAAAGATTAATAATTAAATAAAATGATGAGAGAAAAAAAACATAGAACAGATCATTTGTTTTTTAGTCTCTTCTTCTTCTCTGAAGTCTTCCACGAAGTTTCAGTTGCCAGTCTCTTTAATGAAGGACTAGCCCATTCCATTTCTTCTATTTTATCCAAAATCTTATTTTTTTTGATAAACAGTAAGGCAGAGTCTAAGTCATCGAAAATTTTAGGACCATCAGGAAGGAAGATTTTAAGCTTGGCAGGAAACAGAAGGTATGTTTTAAACTGTGCTTTTTAAGCTCCCTTATTAGTGGCAGAAAAACTTTTCTTTTAGCTATTACCATGGAAGAATAGTCATTGTCAAAACGCACAGTTGTCTCATTAATCTTAACAGGAGCTTTAGCCCAAGCAGATTTAAGAACCATCTCTTTATCAAAAGATGATAGAAATCTAACTATAACTGATCTAGGATAGTTTTTGTTAGAGTTAGTATTAGCTATAGATCTATGTGCTCTTTCAATACCAAAAGAGAATGCTTCTGGTAAATCTAAAGTTTTAGGGAGCCATGTTGTTAAAAAAGAAGTAATATTGTTACCTTCAATATTTTCTGGCAGTCCAAAAATCCTAATGTTATTGCGCCTAGATCTATTTTCCAGGTCACCCAGCTTTGTTTGTAAATGTGTATTTTGTTTCAGCAGAAACTCAGTGTTGATTTCCTCTTCTTGTATTCTATTTTCCATGTCATTCACAGCTTCTTCTATGCCTGTCATCTGGATCTTCTGTTGTTGCAGGTCTATATGTAACAAGTCTATTTGTTTTGTAGTTTTTTCTATGAAGGTGTCTATTTTAGTATCCATTTTATCCATCTTAGCAGTAAGTTGCTGGATTATAATTATCAGAGACTGAAGTTCTTGCTTGATGCTGGAGTCTTGAGAATTTGTCTTACTGGAACTCATTTCAGACTGATAAACTGACAGGAACATTTCCAAAGTGATTTCTGACAGGAATATTGTTAAGATTTCCTTTCTTTTTTAGATATAGTTCAAGAACTATATAAAACAAACATATTTAGAAAGAAAATTACTTCAAAAATTAATTTTTTAAGTAATTAATTCCTGTCAGTGTAATGAAATTGGTGGAGCTGAAGAAATCTGCTGCTATCCTGTGTTCATCCTTGGCCACGCCCCTCCGATAAACATCTTTGAGAAGTTGGTAGTGGCAATGGATAGTGGTCACTCAATCTATGTAGTAAATGTGGACATGGTCATGATCTTCAACACTGTACCCCAGGAAGTACTATCGACAAGCTATAAGAACATAAAATAGACCAGACTGCAAACTGGCTGAAGGATAGAACCCACACAATTAAGATGGCAGCTGCCACTTCAAATGGTAAGAAAGTAACCAGTGGAGTGGCAGAGCACTGGAACCCCTGTTTTTTGTTATATACTTTCCTGACCTCCATACAGCAAACCCTGACTTATGGATAACAGAATTAGCTGATGACTTTGAGGTGGCTGCAATCATCCATTCCCTTGTTGAAACAGAAATGCTTTAGCAAAATGTTGCTCAGAGAAAGAGCTCAAAGTAACTGCAAAATGCTCAGATTATCACTGCCACCTTTGGGAAGCATCCCTCATTTACAACTTACAGCACAGCTAGTACCTCACCCCACATGGACATGGCAGTAGGGGATTTTGGCACATGGGTCAGAAGTTCCCCTCACCTTTGATCACCATGTTGCAAGGTTAGTTAGGAAAATTTTCTATCTAGCACAGATGATTTCCAAAGGTATGTCACGTTGGTCATAGTGTGTCATTGCCCCACTATATTTTAATTAAACTAATTACTGAGTACAGTGCCCCTTTCAGCATATATCTAGCAATACATATCATGCAGCTAGAAAGGCTCCAATCATTTCTGACAAAAAATTAATATTGGCGTACAAACTATTAGCTACCAAGATAGACTAGCATTCCTATTCCTATACTCTGCCTCTTATAAATTCCTGCATTGAGGTCTATGCCTGACATTCCATGCCATCAAAGAACCTACCCTAATGAATCACTTGCATATTCACAGGATGAACAGCTACACAAACACCATAACCAAGGACTTGGAGCTCCTCTAACACATAACTAAAACACACTGGAGTGATACATTCATTACCTGAATGTTGTCCCATCTCTAGAACAAACTGCACCTGCATGATAAGCTAATTGACACACTTGCCTCATTCCAGATTTACCTTGATAACTAGATAGATGTCTATAAGATCATCCCCAGCTTGATTTGATTTTCTGCAGGCAAATAAGCTGCAGTTCTTACTAAAATCTGGGATTTCCCAAGGGAGCCAGATCCCTGAATTTGCCCTAGACTAGAAAGCTACAACAAAAAAGAAAAGAACAGTGGGTAACTGCCATGTTCATGGATGATCCTTCTTTTTGCTTTTGTGGCCTTTCCCAGAAAGAGCTCTACTCTGCATCCAGACCACTTACTTGCTCAGAGTCCATGGAAAACAGATCCAGGAAAAAGTCATCAAAAGGGCCATATAACCAGTTCATCTTTTTCTTGCTCTAAGGAGGACTGGGAAACATTCACCACTTCTTGGACTTCAAGAAGCTTTAATAAACCCATATATTATTCAATTCTAGACGGTTTCTGTCCATGGGTGTTGTTGGTCTCCCTATTACGTGTGATAACACATTTTATAAGCTTCAAAGGCATGTAAAAATAATATAATTTCAACAGTAGAATAAATTACAAAACCCACTGTTACCATATTTCTTTAACAGAATCCAATAACTGAATAAGTTCAAATGGACAAAACCTACTTTTCAGTAGAATCCCAGGGATTAATGCCCCATAAATACAGTGATTCATAGTAAACATTTGAAATGTTGGTACCCACTTCAGTGAGTCGCAAAATATGGAGACAGAATGGCCAAAAAAAAATTTACTTACATACAGCAAGTCCAAGATGGACATTTCCCCGAATATTGTCTTTTCTCTGAGGTATGGCAATCTCAGAGTTAGTATATATATATATATATATATATATATATATATATATATATATATATATATATATATATATATATATATATATATATATATATATATATATATATATATATATATAGGTCTACCCGATAACACTGACACGCCAAAACACCGACAACGAAATAACCGACATGACAAAACCGAAAGTTCAAAAACACGAAACTTCACATGCCCAACAAACCACAATCCCGACAATCAACAAAACAAATACCTTTCCCTAAAAACACAAACACAACACAAGCACACCAAAAACCTTACAAACCTACACTAAACCTTACATACACAACTATCTAAGCACTAACCTTAACACAAACCCTAACCCTAAGGTCCGTCACTATCGCACACTTACCTTACCCACACCCTAACCCTAACTCACTTAATCTGCCCCTAACCCTCAAGTCCGTCACTATCGCGCACTTACCTTACCCGCACCCTAACCCTAACTCACTTAACCTGCCCCTAAACCTAAAGTCCATCACTATCACACACTTACCTGACCTGCACCATACCCCAACATCCGTCACAATCACACACTTACCTTACCCACACCCTGAGCCTAACGTCCGTCCCTATCGCAGACTTACCTTAACATATCGGTGTTCTCAGCATCGGGATTCTCAACTGTCGGTCTTCTCCATTGTCGATCTTCTGGTGCTGGTGTTCTCGTCATAGGCGTTTAGGACTTTCAGCATTTTCAGGTAGACCCATATATATATATATATATATATATATATATATATATATATATATATATATAAGTTCAGCAGAGCGGCTTGCACCCCCCCCCCCCACCAAAAAAAAAAAAACAAGTTTAAAGGAGAATATTGATCTTAGAGGTTTGTTCTTTTCCTTGGTTTTTTTGGTCCTTTTTTTTCAGGTTGTCGGTACTCGGAACTTTCAGTGCCAACATTTCAGTGTAGAACCTTGGTTCATGCAGAAGCCACAATTAAGGGATGGGAATATGTACTGCAGGATATGTTATATTATTATATTATAATACTAAAGTTATAATTAGTAAATAAAACTCCATAGAAACATTAAATATTTGTCAAAAATTAAGTAAAATTTGCATGACCGTGTGAATAAGCAACATAGAAGCAGTGGTATAAAAATAAATTCCAGTGATTTAACAGAACACAACACATCCAGAGTGCTGACTTTATTACTAAGTTATTCAGTAAAGTCTTTCAGTTCCCAAAGGGGGACAAAGGGGATCAAAAGAGGGAGAGAAGCAACAACCGCAATAAAAAGAAATAAAAGAAATGAGTGAGGAAAGTAGAGTGAGATGGGAGTGGGCTTGTGAGTCACAAGTACAAAGTCATAAGTAGAAGTGCAGCTAGAGAGTAAGTGCAGTATTGACAAGAATGGATCAGAGGAAACTGAGTCAGATGAAGAAATGTGGGGTCATACTGATGTAGGAGACATAGAACAGGATAAAACATCAGCCATAAGCAGGGCAGTCAACATGGCATAGATAGGATAATAGGTCGGCAATGAGGTTTCAGTACACAGCATCTGTGAGTAGCAGGAAAGTTGATAAAAGTAGGATGTCATTTCGTAGTAGGGCTACTGATACATCATACAGTGAGTCTTCATGATGGTTTGCTGAGCTAACTATATTAGCTGCACTAATGGTTTGACATCTTACAGCTGTGGCTGAACTGTACCAGAGGCAAAGCTCTTGCATAGCACAGTATTTGTAATAGTGACAAAGAAGCTCATATCCAAATTTCTACTGAGGTGCTGTGAGGCAATGGGGGTAGCTTAAGCCTTATGATAGACCTGAGGCTGATGCAGTGATAAGTAATATTAGAGACTTTAGTAGCAAACCATTTTGTTGTAATATTGTTCCAGTTTTGTGAGTTAAGTTGTATGAATATATGAGGAAGGAAGGGGCATACGCAATATTTAATGATATTCAGAACAATGATACCTCATGGTAAGAGAAAGGTGAGAGCCTATGTTAAAATTCCTAGATGCGCAGCTAGGAGGCTGTTTTAATCTCCTTGGCTTTCACTTAATTATTTCATATGATTTATGCAGTATGAGCACATTGTTGTGTTAACAATTCAACCATGAAAGTTAAGATTTAAGATATCTCAATCCTGTGTTGATCTCTTTACTTGAGCCTACTAGTGTATATATGTATATATATATATATATATATATATATATATATATATATATATATATATATGTGTGTGTGTGTGTGTGTGTGTGTGTGTGTGTGTGTGGATATACATGCACACATGCACACATGCACACACACACACACACGCACACACACACACACACACACACACACACACACACACACACACACACACACACACACACACACACACACACACACACACACACACACACACACACACACACACACACACACACACACCTGTAAACCCCTTTGTACCTATCATTTAACTGAGTTTCTTTTGCTGTCAGTTCTCTATCAGTCCACTTGATTTCTTTTGTTAGTCACTATGCCTTTAACTTTCTATATGCATTGTATATTACCATCATAATGCTGAGCCATGCCTGAAAAGGATTCATTAGCTAGTGCATTTGTCTGACTACTATATAAAAAAATGGAAAAAATAGTTTGAAAGAAAAGAGAAAAAGCATGCTTTTCTGTAAAAATCAGCATTTCCATTAATATGAGTTGATGTGATGTCTGTGTTTGTATATGTAGGGTCTTATGGTTTGGGGGATTTTAGGTGCAAGGAGATACAACCCCACTGCAAAAGAAACAATTATTTAAGCTTTTCTATGTGTTTAAACTGGTAAAATTTTATTTTTCAGATCCTTTGAGCATTTTTGAATGTTTGTTCTTTGTATAGTGCTGTGTTTATTTCTGTTAACAGTTCTAGAGCAATAGCTTCTATTTCAGAGTCTACACATGTTAACAGTAATAGGTTAACTGAGTAATATCTCGCTATCCATTCCCAATAGAATGAAAACTTGATAACTGCATATTATGTATATGGTCATGTAATTTAATATAATACATATCCGATACAGTCTTTAGGATTCAAATTTAAAACTCAGTATCAGCCACGGTGGTGCAGTGGTTAGCATTGTCACCTCACAGCAAGAGGTTCTCCTGTTTAATTCTCGGCTGGAGTGCCTTCTGTGTGGAGTCTGCATGTTCTCCCCGCGGTCGAGTGATGTTAAAGCCATGCAGGTAGGTGCTAGCACGAATGGGTGTGCCTTCTTTGAAGGGTGTCAGGCTGGCAACTCGGCACTGTAAAAATCCACTGCCAATCATGAGCGGACCGGAGTTTTGCTGTGGCGACCCCTAACTAGGAAAAGACAAAAGTCTTTTATTTAAAACGCAGTATAATGTTACACTCTCAAATATGTACAAAAAAGAAAAAAAATCTTGCAAGTATACAATGCATATATGCATGTTGAGCTGTTCTTACAACTTCCAGTTATGTCATCATAAGGTACTACTAAAACAGTGTTTGTATTTCTTCTAAATTTAAACAATAGTATGGGAAATATACATCACGTTTTAAACCAGGGAATTATTCACAGCCACAAAATTGGTATAATGAGTTTTGATAATAGGACACTCAGTTTAACATTAGATTTCCATGAGATCACCAGAGGAGTGAAAGATTGTGCTGTTAGGTTCAAAAGAAGGAATAGTTTAAGGGCAAAGAAGAGGAAACCCATACTTTTGGAAAATCTGAGTCTAACTGAGACAGTCTAATGGATTAAACAGATGACTGGCCTGAAACAGTCAAATGGATTAAGCAGATGATTGGTCTTTTGTGAACACCTTTGTATGGTTAAATGAATAAACTTTTCAAAAAATATTTCAGGAAATTTTAATTACATTTCTAATTTCAAAGGACAGTATAAATGGCTACTCATTTTGCTGTCTTGTTTCAATTTTTGCCTGGAAACCCCACCCCTGAGGTATAAAATTTACTTTCATTCAAAACTGTATAGTAACACAACTTGTATGTTACTATGCATTTTTAAGATGCTATGCCAAGTAATTTTCAGCTTTTAGTGTGTACACAGTGCATTATCAACAGCTGTATTAGTGTCCGGCGCTGTCTTGAAAAAGATACTTTGGAATGGAATGTTTTTGGTGTTATTTTTGTCCCCATGTCAGTCATCCATCAAGCTACAGTAAGACATACACTGTCTGAGGGGGTGCTGCTATCCAGCTAGCTATGAGGATGCACTGTTGTCTCACTGGCATCCTGGTAATGGAAGCTTTTTCTGTATTTATGGACTACCCCTGCCTCTGGAGATAAACTGACCAATGACATCTGCACAATGGCAATTATGCCCCTTAGTCCAATCATTCTTGTTTCCCAACATAGTTTTGCAGCAGTTATTGTCACTAACTTGGGTGGCCATACCCATTTCTGTCCATCACCAGCTCTCAAAATCATGACTGCCCACTGTTCTTCAGCCAAGGCCTTATCATCAGAACTGTGTCACAAGCAGGTAGTAACCACCATCCATACCCTCCACCCCCAGGATGAACTATCGATCCAGCCTAAATGTGACATTAAGCATTTCAGCTACTAACTGAACTTATGTCACCTGAACTGTGTTTAGGGCTTTATCTCTGGCTAACCTGTAAATAGATCAACTATAGCTATAAAATCCTATTACTATGAGAACAACTCACTAAAACACTCTATACAACAGTTGACTTTTCACTTTTAACATTGTTGTGCCGCCTTGCAATTGGTATATAAGTCTTGGGGCTGAAAGGTGTTCTCCTCACTTGGGGATGGAGGAGAATTTGACTTCCTGCATAGAAGCCTTGCTCTGTGGTTTCAGTGAGTTGTATTCAGACGTTTAGCATCCACTAAAATGGCAGTCAATCTATCCACAAGAATCCTTCTCCTTCTACCTTACTGATATGGACACGTGCTTCTAGAGACTTTTACATGCTCATTTATATTTACAGATAGACTGATTCTGACTATGTGTGATCTACACCTGCATCTGTTTAAGGGATTTTGCTTTCTTGTTTATAATTTTACATAGTACCCTATGCCCTTGTGGTAATAAAATCATCATATATAAAACAGATATTTCATGGTGTAACTATTTCTCACTTAGAAACTTGGTTCTGTATCTAATGAAGTCTGCGCAAAAAGCTATTCATTGAAATGCATCACACCACACTATTTCTTATCAACCTTATTTTCTTTTTTCATTTTTGTATGAGATAATACTTCTGTAGATAGAGATTACAGAGACAGCATGCTATTTACACCTTTACTCTATCCCGATTGTTCAGATTACACCACTGTACATTTTTCTCATGGTATTTACTCTATATTTTGTACATATTTATTCTTTGTATTCAGTTTTGTATTTCAAACTGTTAATTTCTTGTACTGTGGAGCTTTTCTCTGCGGGCCTCCACTGAAAATGTGTTCTCTGTGGCCAAGTGGACTTTCCTGGTAAACAAAATGCAAATAAGTAAATAAAATAAATAAATCATGCTAGCACCAAAGTAAATAACTTTTCTTCAGCTGTTTATGGGAACAGGACTGGGGCTTATTACCAGCAAATCAAAAATAAGAGATAAAGGCCTCTCACAATCACAAAGGCAAAAGCTGTGAAATATTAACAATCTGTATTTAGTATACTCAGAGCCCACTATAAAAGCTTTTTCTTCTGCAAAGATAACTATATAAACAAACTTATTATAGAGACATATGTACCGTTATTCATAAATAAAGTTTTAAAGTGTTTTTTATTTGGTGACTCACTGCAAAGTATTTCAGACCTTTTTACATCACCTGTAATAATTTAGGTTTTGTGGTAATAAAGCAAATTACTTCATCTTCCACAGATTCTAAGAAACTCACTAACTCAGATGCGCTGTAAAATATTTAAGTACAGATGTCTTTTAATAACCTCTCTAGTAAAACATTGCTTTTCTATGCAAGGATGTACTGCCCAAACACCCTCAGGTCATGTAATTTAACTCCAAATTCCACCCTCACCTAAATTCAGTACAGCTACTCTGGCATGCACTCACTGTTCTTGTATTTTAAGTTTCCGGATCATCTCTCAGAATTTAAACGGCTGCCAATTCACTCCTGATTTTTTAATTCTGCACCTGTTTCTTAAAGTGAAGTTCTTCCCTGCCCAGTGCTGTTGCTTTTTCTGCTGTCTGCATCTATACTTAGAATTAAAACTTCTCTCAGAATTTGCCCTTTTAGTCCTGTGACTACAAACTCCGTCTGAGGTATCCATTTTTAAAATTAGTACCGTACTCAATGCTGTCATATGCATACATATAATTCCATTCATGCTTGTAAACATGGTCTGGTGGTTCCCACAGACTTGCATACATAGGACTGGAAATTCAATTACCAATGCACTTTCCTGCTGCCTCTAAAACTAAGCCCTAATGTTTCATGTGCATTAGAAAGTTATAGTAAAGGACAATCCAACATTGTGATTAAGCAGCTTAAATAATTATGGCCCACCTAATAGGCCCTGAAGTACATATTATCTTAAGTCCATAATCAACAATAACCTTCTATTCCCTGTTTTGCAATTAGCAAGCAAACCAGTGAATGGCATGGACAGATTACCTACTTAATTCAGTATTCCTGTTAATGTAGTGTCATCTACACTACTGAAGGCACAAAGGAAGAAATAAAGCACATTAGTTTGCCCCTCATTGCCATTTGCTGTAACACTTTAAACTAAAAGTAACAATTACAGATTACTGTTGTTCTTCATTAGATACAGGAAAAGATATACCTGGACAGATTGGTCATTTAGACTGAAGCCTTCGATTAAAAATAGATTGTTAAGACACTGGCAAATTAAGTATGTGCATAGACAAATATATATGATTGTTTTAAAGTTCATTTTTATGTTTGATGAAGTATCAGACACAGAAAAGCTAGACATGTGTTTGTTTTGCTTTGTGCATGTGTGAGTGTGTGCATGCACACATGTAATAAATTCATTTGAAAATATTAATTAGCTTGTGTCTTGCTGCTTTTATAATATTGACATAGTTCTGCTGCTGTGAAACCAGAAATCCAGAAAAAAGCATGCAAACAAGAGAGGAAATGTACAGGCTCAAGAAAGGAAACAACTTGAGGTCAAGACTGAACCCCAGATCACGAAGATCGAAGCCTTAACCACTGAGCCACAATTGGCAATCTCTCTAAAGTAAGGGGATTCATTTTTATTATTACCATTAATAATACACAAACGTATAGACATTTTTATATTTACCATCTTAACAATAGCTCTCTTCTGATATCTGATATAACATAGATATGCAACGGCAGGACAAACAGCACACCTTCATATGAATGAATGTTTTTTGAGGGCTGTAGATAAGAGTGAAGTCTCATATATGCGAATTCTCTTTTCTGTGGAGTTTTTGCTGGCAGCCTTTTGCATGAGAATGCTGTGCAGCAGGCTTAAGGATTTTGCCCTTACCCTGCTGTTGTGTGATCACAAGAGTTGGTATATAATATTTAGAAGGCTGGGGGTGCAGTGGAGCTTTCCCCTAGCAAAAAATAATGACTCCTTTTTGTTGTTTTCAATAATTTTATATTCATCCCCAGAAAGTATACTCCATATTTCAATAAAATTTAACTTTCTTGTTACATGTCCCATGTTTGGGTTATTTAATTCACATGAGGTACCCATTCGTAAAGGAGTGAACTACAGAAAGATAATCTTAACACCTATTACAGAGCAATATTTTGAGTATTGTTTTTTTTTTTTTTTACAAAATTAAAAACAATTAGATATAGTAATCACATTGATGCAATGCAGCATGGTTTCATGAGGGAGTAGATCTTAATGAAGACTTCAACATCCTGTTATATTGTTAAACCTAAAAACTGAGGTCAGTGGAAAAGACATGTAGTTATATATCTGGATGCAAGCAAAGCTTTTGATACATTAACACATAATATTGTCTTACACAGACTTCACCAGTTCAGAATTAATCCATATGTGATACAGTGGATTACACAATGGTTGTGTTTTAGAAAATTAAGAGTTGTAATATGTGAAGAAAAATCTAATTATGTAGAAGTAATTTAAAGTGTACTCTAGGTATATGTCCTTTGACAAAAATTGTTTATTTATTATTATTTTATTTTACATTTATTGACTGGGATTGTCCGACTGAGCTGAAGAGCCCTTTTTCAGCGGACACCTGGGGAGAAAAGCTCCAGCATATTATATAATTTTTATTATAAATTGGCATTAAACAGTTGGCATTAAACAGCAATGTTACAGGATTATTACAAGACATTAAGTAGCAATACAATGTTATACAGTGTCAATAATCAGGACTATAGCATAACTATTTTGAGATGTATAAAAATAAATATGTGTTTACAATGGTTTTCTCTGATTTTATTTGGACAAGTATGCTGATCACTCTAAAACTGATACAGTTATGTATAATAATGGAGATTACTTCTCATTTAATAATTACTTTCTAAAACAAACAGTGGGCATCAAAATTAAGTTTATGTTTTAATACCTGCACCTGAAGCTATTACAATTGATAAGCTCAAATGTAATTCACTAATCTTGAACAATCACCAGTGTGAAATTGCAGACTCTGCTAAAGGTCTGGGAATACATGTTGACCAAAGCCAAAATTTTAAAACATGTAATAAACATTAAGAGTAAGGCATTAAGGCAATTAGAAAAAAAAGAGAACACCCTCAATATTATCTCATCTGTATATATCTATTGTTAGGCCTGTTGGTGAGTATAACTTGACCATTTGACTAAAAATGAAAGATCTGCAGAATCTGGAGATAGCTCAGAGAAAATGTTTTGAAATGATGATAGGTTTCACATGTCAAGCATACAGTGAAAATCTACAGAAATTATACTTATTCAGTTTAGAGTATCAATATCTTGGGAATAAGTTCTGATTTACATTTCAATGTGTGGGATCTGTTGAATTAATTGTGGATTTATGCTTTGAAATAAATGCAGAACTAGATAATATAAGACCCAGATATCCCCGTTTTATATTTAAACAGGAGCACTAGGAAAAGGGACACTTACTTATCACAATATTTCCATATTTATGGAATTACTACTGAAAGTGTATATGGATACACCACTTACTGTTTTTAAAATTGGTCTTAGGGATTATATAGGAATTAGAAAGCATGTGCAAGGGTAAAAGAATTCTGCATTCTTTGATGACCGTGTGGCCTAAATGTTAAAGGACTCAATTTAGGAAACTGCGCCTTGCTAAGAAGGGGTAATGTGCTCAAAAATTGGTCTAATCTGGGCAGAGTACACAAGGATATCAGAATATTTTGTTCTAGGTGATGTACATTTGGAAATCAGTTGTGCTAGAGAGATGGATTTCTTAACTACTGTTGCAATATGGTGTTCAAATTGAGGAAACCGCTGACCCAGGAGCTGAGTTATAGATGAGAGATGCTTTCCAGAGGAGAGAAAACTACACTTTTTTTGCATTTAGTTGGTGACATTTATCTGTAAACTGTTGATTTGTAGAGACAAGTTCTTGTGAAGCATTCTGCACCTGTAGGGTAGCAGACTATGTTGACCAGCTTGCAGTCATTGGCAAATCTGGTTAACCACAGATCAGGGTGTGCAGTATTGGGGGCCACAGAAGTATATAACAAAAAAGAGGTGTCCAAGTACTGAGCCTTGCAGTACTCCACTGGTTATTTTATTTCTTTCTGAGGTAGCAACAGCCACCTTAATTGTGAGGGCCTAGCCTTTAACCAGTTTGCAATTCATCTTAACAGGTAAAGTGCCAGCATGAGATGCAATATCAAAGGACATAGCCAGATAAGTGTATGGACTGAACATTCTCCACTGCCTCAATAATACTCTTAAAAGATTAGCTACGTTAAGTAGACATAATCTGCCCTTGACAGAATCAAAACTGTTGTGGATTTAATTGTATGAGATTTTAATACTGTGGTTTATGCATTCAGAAATGATTCTGGCCATGGCCAGGAACATGGCATTCTAAAGAATACATTTACGGTGATGACGGTACTGCCAAAGGGAAAACCTCAAGTAAAAAAGAGAGCAATAGCATGAAAGACAAAGTATGATCTCACATTTCTACCACATGTTCAAATTCATAGGATAGATATATAAGATGCATTCACCTTAAATCAAAAAGCATCAGGACAGTGAAGCAGGTATGAAATACACCTATTTCACATTGCACAACCAGAGTTTAGAAGCAGCTGATACTGAAAGGGAATAGGCATCATGAAACAAAACCATTATAAACGTGGTAAACAACTACCTGATTGCCTGGAAAAAAAAATGTACAAGGAAGATGTGACAGGGCAACAGCTGAGGAATGTACCTATGATGGGATAAATCAGGCAACTATCCTTCTCCTGGTGTCATATGAAACACTTCTGGATATCTTGAAAGTTGAAGGTAGAAATGACTGCTATTAATAGAGGGCTACCACTACATCATTAAAAATACTTGTAAGGAGAAATATTACTGGGCATGCCAATTAAAAGGCACTGAGAAATGCCATGGATGTGCTATAATCAGCACAACATCTAAAGGAGACATCCTGCAGTATTCAGCAAATCGCCATGATCATTCCAATGCAAAGAATGCACAGATGTCTAACATGTTAGTACATCACCATACAATAGCAGTTCAAAGGAGGGACCATCACGCCGGGTTCTGCATGGCCTTCATGACACCAATGATGACAAGTTTTCCTATGCATTCCCAAAGAGAACTATGCTAATTAGATGTATCCATAAGTTATGGAGAACACATGTCAAAGGCCCCTGCATCATGAGCGACAACTTGAAAAACATTGCAAACATAGAACTGATCACTGAAGTCAGGATTGTTCATTGCATAATACCATGCGGCACAACAAGGCGCTGCGACGCTGCTAGTCCTCACAACAGCTGCCAATCTTCATGACCTCATTGCAGCAAGACAACAAGACAGCAGTACATAAATGAAACGTTTATTCCTAAAGGATGTGTCTTACATCATCTATGCAGCATCCATGCCATCATATGTTCCCAGAGTTCTGGCAGGAGTGTGCTCCCGATATACATTCTGATGTCACACAAGACAATCTTACGACATGATGTGCTGTGCTGTTTTGAAACTGCTTGAGGAGCAGGATTGTCCAGCCTTTCTGACATTCATCATGTCAGATTTTGAATCTACAGCACTGAACAGTGTTGCAGTCTAATTTTACTGACACACACACACACACACACAAAGGTATGTCTGTTGCATTTCTCACTATGTGCTTGGTGGAAAGTGCAATGACAAAGGTTAGTCACTTAGTATGGCTCTGACAACATTTTCCAGCTGTGTGTGAAATCTCTGGCATTGACAACTTTCCTGTGCCCCCATTGGAGCTTCCAGACCCATTTATTTCCCTAAGATCTACCTCCTCTGAATCAGCCATTCACCTTCTGGAGTCTATGTCTGAAACTTCATCTTGGGACATAAAAGGACAGAGTGCTATCCGTGTACTGAAACTAAGTCTCGGTTACATTTCATACATGCTTTTTTTCCAGATGCAGGATGGCCTCAAGATCAGACCACCAGGCAGTTACTTTCTCTCATAAAGCGACCACACTTAGTGCAGAGCTAGATTTTTTCCCAGCTGAAAAGTGTTTTTTCCCCAACTCTTTTACAACACTCAGTTCTGTTCTTGTTACCAATTCAAGTGTGTATAATATTCTAAATGAGCTATTAAAAAGAATATGAGTTTCACAGATCTTTTTGGATGACTAGAATATTTACAATATTATTTCTATAAGTTTAAGCAAGTCACTGATAAACTATTGCCTAAGTATCACAAGCAACCAACTCTATCATTATAATGTCCGCCTTAGTAAAAGCCAATAACTGGCTCCGTTATTATAATGTCCTCCTTAGTAAAAGTCAATAACTGTCTCCATCATTATAATGTCCGCCTTAGTAAAAGCCAATAACTGGCTCCGTTATTATAATGTCCTCCTTAGTAAAAGCCAATAACTGGCTCCATCATTATAATGTCTGCCTTAGTAAAAGCCAATAACTGGCTTCATCATTATAATGTCCTCCTTAATAAAAGCCAATAACTGGGTCTGTCATTATAATGTCCTCCTTATTTGTAAAAGCCAATAACTGGCTCTGTCATTATAATGTCTGCCTTAGTAAAAGCCAATAACTGGCTCCATCATTATAATGTCTGCCTTAGTAAAAGCCAATAACTGGCTCCATCATTATAATGTCTGCCACTGGCTCCATCATTGTAATGTCCTCCTTAGTAAAAGCCAACTGGGTCTGTCATTATAATTTCCTCCTTATTTGTAAAAGCCAGTAACTGGCTCTCTCATTATAATGTCTGCCTTAGTAAAAGCCAATAACTGGCTCCATCATTATAATGTCCTTCTTACTAAAAGCCAGTAACTGTCTCCATTATTATAATGTCCTCCTTAGTAAAAGCCAGGAACTGGATAAAAACTTTTGTTATGTCAGACCATCAATAATGATTAATTTAAGCTATGTTACATATGCAGTGCTCTAACAAGCTAGAAGTACAGATATGATTAAACATTATATTGTTATGATTATTCTCCGAGAATGTTGCACAGTATTAGTAGATATTGTCCATATAAGTTTAGGCTGTAAAGTGGCTGAAGGCTTGCTATATATTTTTTGCAGTAGTTTCTAGTGGCTGAGTGCTGAAAAAACTGCAGTTAATTAAAATGATAAATTATAAAGTTGTTTTCAAGTATGAGATGTGTCTTTTGATTTAGAATAAATAATGCAAAACCATTTGCCACTGTACTCGATGCTGGCATCATAAACATGTTAAGTACCTTAAACGTAGATCTATACATGGTGAGATGGATAGCCAACTTGCTGAAAACTAAAACTACATAGTTAAAGTGTAAGCTGCCTCCTTAAAAACTTTGCAGATGACCACTGATGTGCCCAGGACTCAACAGTGGGACCCCGCCTTTTCAGCATCTGCTTCAATCTCCTGATCAGGAATCAGGATCTTTAGTTAAGCAGCTTGCAGATGACTGCAAACTGGGTGCTGTTGTCAAATTTCCTGCTGATACTCATTCATTACAAGAGGAGCTAAGCCTATTAAACAAGTGGTGTGCAGAAAAGGGCTAGAATTAAATGCAAAAAAGTGTAGCATTGTCACATTTGGTAAGTATCTCTCTCTGTCATTATAGAGTATAGCCAATATCCGACTATAAGATGATAATGTAGCCAGGCGTCTTGGAACCTGGGTTGATAATTCCTCTTTCTTCCATCACCATGAAGCAACAATTATCAGAAAATCCTTCTATTTAGCATAACTAATATCTAAAGGTATGTCATCAAGGTCAAAAAATGTTACCATTCTGTATGCAGCCCTAATTATACCTGTTATGGAGTGTAATATCCCATTGGGATGCATCTTTCTTGACATATTTAGCCAATGGAAAGGTCCCAGAGGTTCTACATTTAAAGATTGTTGGCTTAAAGTATGTGAGCTACCAGCAGAGTTTTGAAGTGCTATCCCTTTACTTGGTTTCTTACAGGATCTTGTCAGGTGATCTCTAGCATGCATTCTCTGCCATTAGGAGCTACTTGATCTCTTATATCTTTGCAAGTCAAATATCTCCACTAATGCTATAATAAGAGACTTAAATTTCCATCACCACATAAACAAAATGTACTGGGCAGACCAATATATGACCCACTACCTACCTCAATTCTGAAACAATCGTCCCCTGCAAGTTAAACAATGTGGTATCCGATCATCGAATGATTGGATGGGTACCCATAAATTTGCTCCACAACTGACCTGATCTGTCCTTCTTGAGAAGGAAGATACAGCACAAAGGTGGATACTGGAAGGTGTAACTAGTCTTATATTGCAATTGCCTTTGTTTCCTAGAATCCTAGAAAATCAGACTTGCCTTTGATGCTTTGAATAAAAATATGAACTTTAAATGCCATAGTCATAAAGCATGCAAGTATTAAATACCTGAAAAGAATACATCTTATAAGAAATAAACCCATATAAATGGTGGCCTCCCATTTAGAATGTTTTTGAGAACTTTACTTAAATTACAGACTATGTTACAAAATACCATCCTGAACATTTGCTGAGATGCCAGATTACTGCAGTTTGATGTAAAACAATGCTACGACTCTGGTAAGCATTTTTCAACAGCGAGGAGATAACTTTTCCCTTTTGTATAGTTTCAATGGTACCTCAAAGAGTTTCACTAGACAGAGAGCAGTTGTCTAACAGACATACTGTGGTGGTTCTTTGCAGGTGAAAGACTGTATTTCACACTCTGGAAATGAAATATGCATTTCAACTCTTGTGTAAATTAAGTAAACAGATTACATTCTACTTGTTACATTCTAGCTGTAACATCTGCAAAATGTAACATCCTTGGCAACTTACATTGCTTTCTCTCTCTCTCACACACACACACACACACACACACACACACACACACACACACACACACACACACAAACATACACACATATATGTGTGCCTGTGCATATATCCTTAGATAGACAGGTTGACTGAAAGAAAGACAAATAGATGGACAAATATAGATATACGTATATACACATATACATGTTCATTTGCTGTTTCACTGAAAGTGTTTTTGGAAGCTGTCAGTATGTTCTGAATATAGATAGTTAAATATATACACAGACAGGCAGACAGACAGATAAATATTCAGAGGCACATAGCTAACTAGATAGAAAGATTGACAGACCCTTAGCTGCCTTACAGAAATGTGTTGGAAATGAGATGGCAGAAACCAAAGATGGCTGGCTTGCCACATCACAAGTTTCTCATTCCTCAAAAGTTTGCAAATGTCTATTCTTACTTCCTTCTTGGCATGATTCCATGTCAGTGGCATGTAGCTATGTAATCTTCAAATCAAGCTAATAACATTTATTGAAATTTGTCAGGTTTATATTTTTTAGAAACTGGATACTTGGGCTTTATTAGTAGACTGCATGCACTGTGGAATGGAGCATTGGAAAATGGACAACTACAAGGTTAGAGTAGACAGATACCTAAATTAACAGCTGGGCTTACATAGGGAGAACAACATTTCACGATAATTGTCAAAAATGCATATGTAAGAGAAATATTTCAGCTTTTATAAATTAATACCATACTCATAATTAATGATTTTCCAGATGTGTATGTATGTGCAAGTATGCACAGCTGTTGTGGTTGCGGTTACAGGAAATAGCACTGAGTTATTATATTCATGCTGTAAAACTAATGCCATGTGGCACACAATAATTAAACAGAATGTGTATGATGGCTTGTCATGTTTGCAAGGCAACAGATACATTTAGTGACACTAGTATTTATTTTCTGGGAGTTATTAGAACAACAACTACTGGCTGCAGAGGACATTTCATGAAATACCCACCCCCCTCCCCTGTAATCACAAATAATTTTCAGGAAGACTTCCCTGTCATTATTGGAGGAGGATTCTGTAATGACTTAATTCATGTTGTCAGCTTTCTTTATTAAAGAACATCCTGAAAATATGTAGTGACCTCATTCTTTCCTTTCTAGTCATGTGGTTTGTTTAAAAGTACTTTTGCTATATTCAAAAATATGCATTTTAAGGACCATATTAAAATGCATATTAAAATATGCATTTTAATATGGTCCTTAAAAATGTTTAGAAAGTGCCATAGCATATGCATTTGCAGTTGATCCCAGGACAATACAGACCATTCACTGTGCCAGCTTTCACAGATGGCTGAATCCATTAATTCAACATATATGCTGGGTGATCAAAGATAGCTGCAACAGCACTAATAAAGGAATATGCAGACTTTACAACTGCCTCAAACAAATTCCTGGTTATGTTTTACTTGTCAGAATTCTACTGACCATGGAGCTACACTGGTGCTAAATGTCCCTTTTTTCAAGTTAAAAGAGATTTGCCTGGACAGCGAAAGAGGGCTAATATGTTTCCAATTTGACAGACGCTTGTGTTTTGCCAAACATGCAATTTATTTATTTATTTAGTTAGTTAGTTTGTTTGTTAACCATATGGAAAATGATCTGGTACAAGACTTTTTTCAACTACCACCTGGGCCACATGACAAAGACAATTGTAATAACATTTGTAAACAGTGTATTGTTACAAAAACAGCAATGGATAACAGTATAAGAGGCATAACATAATAGGCTAAACATGATTAATCACTTTATAGTTCTTTTTGTATTAAAGTAATTATAGAACAGAACAACAAAATATGTTTTATTAAATTAAATTAAATTAAATTAAATTAAATTATAGAACAGAACAATAGAATGTACTTCTAAGACAACAGTCAGTGGCCAAGATTGTTGAAGGAACACAGAGTAAGGATTATTGAAAGCAATTTATTTTAGGACACTGTGAGGTAGCTTGGAGGAAAGGTGCATGTAATTCAGGGGACTATATATATGCAAAGACCACTATATTACTGCTATGTACCAGACCACAGTTGTTACCTTCTTTAATCATTTACGTTCATAAATAGCTGGGTATTAAAATTATATAAGTACAGACATAACTAGCTATAACTGATGGTATTGGAAGGGCCAGATATTGATAACAGCTGAAGAGCTAAGAATACAAGAGCAGTCTTTCACTGTCTTCCTTTAATATGTCTGGGGAGTGATATGCTTCACTACTAATCCACCAACATTCTCCTCTCCACAAACACTTGAAATAAAGACTTGAATATCTGTCAACAAGTAAATAATACACTTCTGGAGGAACATATTTATCAGTGCTTCTCCTATCTCTGGAATAATCTTTCATTATGTAAGAATCAGAGAGATAGCATCAATTTGTTTAATGCAAACCCTGACAACTGGATGGATGCACAAAAACATTCATCCTGGATACGATCTGTTTTGTACTTTTGGTGGCAGGAGGTGATTTATAAGGGTGGGCATTGACCTGGTGTTTATGGCACATGAACAAATTCCTCTGTCATGTAAATCTACAAATCTATTCCTGTACCTTAACTGTTAGAGCATTACTTCAGATTCCTAACCTACTAGCTCCTTTGGCCCTTCATGGAGCAGTGGCCTTATTCTTCCTTTCTGACCTCAGAAATGATGTCCTGCTTTATGTAGACTGCTGCTCTGCTACCATATCTTCAGTCACTGTTACTCCTAAAAAAATATACCGATGCAGTTAAATTCTGCCAACCTTTTTGACACTATCCCATCTTTTTGTGCCAGCATTCAATACCCTCCCCTTTCCACTAACTGCATCTCCCCGTCTGTTTTTTCCTTACCTTGTTAATTTCTCATCAGAAGTTCTTTACTGAAAGATAAATGCTATACTAAATGCTGAAGTAATAAGTCCTATTTCAAGTGTTTACAATGTGTTTTGCATGAAACAAATAAGTGTTTAACTTTGGTGAGGAGGTCCTCATCTTTGTTAACATTGCACTTTTCCACACCTGATCCCTCTCTGACAGTACCTTTTTTAAAGATGAGAAAGGATGCATTTTGGGTTTACTGTAGCCAGAGAGCCAAATATGAGAAGGAAAGCTGGAACAAATTACTGCAGAACATTTTCAAGCTAAGTAGAATTTATATATATATATATATATATAGAGAGAGAGAGAGAGAGAGCGAGAGAGAGAGAGAAAGATATATGTCTATATAAATATATATATATATATATATATATATATATATATATATATATATATATATATATATATATATGTGTGTGTGTGTGTGTGTGTGTGGGGGGGGTCTATATTAGATGAACGAAAGTTCATCTTAGCGAACGCTCACATGAGCGAATATCCAGGTACTCGAAACTGCAATTGTGGGGGGCTGCACCCCCCCACACCCCCCCCCTAAATATATATTCCAACTCCGAGATCGCACTACAGTGAGGAAAGGGCAAATATTCCCATCTTCATTGTACCACGATCTCACAATTGCGGTTTCGAGTTCCGCAATATTCGCTCATGTGAGCGTTAGCTAAGATTAACTTTCGTTCATCTAATATAGTCCCGTGTGTGTGTGTGTGTGTGTGTGTGTGTATATATATATATATATATATATATATATATATATATATACATGCATATTTACATATACATATCCACACACACACACACACACACACACACACACACACACACACACACACACACACACACACACACAC
The DNA here is from genome assembly GCF_019279795.1 of Protopterus annectens. NCBI lineage: Eukaryota > Metazoa > Chordata > Ceratodontiformes > Protopteridae > Protopterus > Protopterus annectens. The sequence goes on from NC_056734.1 coordinate 668,646,063, forward strand.
ACACACACACACACACACACACACACACAAGCACATACACATACGCACAAACAGCCCAAAAATACAAAAATTAAAGTTTAATGAGAGTCATACCAATATTCCATTACTTAACACCAGCACTGCTGACATAGAGGTATAAAGCTCTGAATACAGAGCTGGCAACCTGAGTTTAATTAGCAGGTCAGGGGACTAACAGAATTGGCAGGTGAGGATGTAAGTGTCCATCTTTGGGAGGGTAGAGCTGACCATATCCTGCCATAATCCCTCAGATGAGGTACAGTAATGCAAATGCATGGCCTCAGGTGGGTGTTAGGGTGAACAGGCCATTGCCTGGTGGTAGCCTTCAGCAAGGGATTGTGGAGGCATGCACTCAAATTGGAAATACATTTTGGGCCTCTGTGGTTATATAATCTCCCCACCCAGGGTTGAGGTAGCCCATTATAAATACCATGTTTGATTGGAAGTAGCTGAGGACATAAAATATTATCATGTCTGCCACTCTGTGTAGATAGCTCTTGCCAAAAACTGGGGCATATTCCTAAATAAGGTAAAGAAGGCTTGGGGGAGGCTTGATGGCCAGCACTTACAGGGTCAAAAAATGACAATGTCAAAGTAAATGTATATCATATGATTATTTACATATTATCTGGTTAGGTAACACATGTAACTACTTAAATGTAATTAGCTCCCAAAATATATACTTAAATTATGGTAGAAAAAAGCAAGTTTCTATGATTCATTCATTCATTCTTTTTTTAAGGAGAGATCCAGAAGTGTTATAAAACCAGCACACAAAATAAATAATTGGGTGACTGTCAAATTATTAGAAGTACTATCACAACTATGTTCAGAATGCCGTGAAGAACGTTGGAATACTTTGCCCCAGGTAAACATTACAAGTAATCACTAACGACTATAACAAGTGTTCAGTTGTTGAAGTAGGTGATTCAGCATCTGCTAACAAAATCATTCATACTATGAGCAAAACATTTCCCTATCTGACATGAAGAACTAAAACTGATGTTGAACCTCAATTTAATAAGCAGCAATTGTAGACCCTTCCAAAATGTTGGGTATAAATATAGGAATATAGAACGGCTAACACCTTACATAAGCTAGACCAAAATAAGAGCAAACCTTAAAAATATGTATTTGTGTATAATAAATATATATGCACTTATGGAATTTTATTGAACATACATTAGATTAGAACACAATACATCAAATCCGAAGCATCAAATCATCATCCAGTGACTATAATACAACACAAAGAAAACAAGGCACCCGTAATTCTATACATTTAAGTATACCAAGCAGGAAATCAGGCAACATAAGGGAATAAAAGAAACATAGTTACTTACCCCTCTGTACTGCAACCTCTAAAACTACAAACAGTAATATACTGTAAACTCTACATATAAAATAAGACATAATAAAAAACAAAACAAAATAACTTTCTGCAGGAAGGAATGCCTCCCGGTACCACCATACCCCTGCAACCTTAAACTTACCAATCCTTGAATTACTTGAACTGCACAACTATGGGAGAAAGAGCAAAATTACACTCTCCATTGTCCTGCAATCTCCCTCTTCTCGAATACATGTTTCAAGTGAAAGAGTGATATGATTAAACATGACATCAGATCGCTGCTATGATATCAGCAATACACAGCATGAATGGCACAAAAAATGTATGTGTGTGTGTGTGTGTGTGTGTGTGTGTGTATATATATATATATATATATATATATATATATAGAGAGAGAGAGAGAGAGAGAAAGAGCGTTAGAGAGCGTTAACTAATTTCTTCTTATATTTATTTCATGGTCATTGTGAAGTGCACAGTCAGGAGGACTCCTTTTAGCTCTGTAGCTGATCTTCATCTTAAGTCCTGTATACTGATCAGTCTGTTAACTCATTCACACCAAGTAGTTGTGGAATGTCACATCTCTAGTTGCCTATTTCTATCTTTGCATTGCCAAACATTATTTTGAAAATCAAAATCCAAACAAATATAAATATGTTGTGAACAGTAGTAAGAGATATTTCAAAATCATAAAAAAACACTTTTTCAGTAATGACTGCTCTTTACAATAAGAAAGCAATAATGCCCAACAGGGTGTATGTTAATGTGTAATTAATGCCCGCCCAGGGGTGTTATGAGGCCTGGCATCTCTTAAAAATTTTATTTATAAATGTTAATGGATAAATAGATTAAAATATCAAAAAGGAAAAGGATTATAAGAATTCACTAATGCTGAAAACATTTGATGTAAAAGAGAATATTTGTAAGTGGTATAAAATATTGCTCATTTCCACATTGTTCACTGAACCTGTGTCCCAATAAATTACAATTGCTCTATTTCCCCATACAATTTAAAGGGTTATAGCAGGTATAGCTATTGCTTACTTCAATGTTTCTATCACATAAATAATTCTGGGCATGATCAGTTCTACTCAGGCTATTTTGAGCATAAAGCAAAAAATAATAATAATGTTTAATTAAAGTATCTTATGATCAAGCAATATATTATTAACATTTTCTGATCCACTACATACTATTACAAAATATAGATCATCCCTGGTATTCAGCAAGCTTCCGTGCAGGAATAGCTTATTCCTGCATGGAAGAGACCGTTCCCATACAGCACGGCAGCACGCCATGCATACTCATGAAGGCGCGTTGCTGTGCTTAAAACGGACATGGTTCTGTGTATGAGTGCAGGGAGTGTGTCTGAAAGCAGAGCTCTCACAATACACACGTCCCCTGCACTCCAGAATTGCCATTCGGCAATTGAAAACGAGTGAGAACACTAGTAACACCCCCAACCCATCAGTTTAAAAAATCTGGACAAAGTCCTAAGGGACAATCATCCCTACCAAGCCATAAACTTGATAGAATAACAGGTTTAGCATAAGCACATAGTGCACACCTCCCAACCCATCAGAGTAAGGAATCTGGACAAAGCCATAATGGACAATCATCCCTACAAACCCAGAAAGTTGATAGAATAACAGGTTCAGCATTAGTATGGATATTCTGAAAGGTACAAATTAAAAAAACACAACAAATATTTTTTTTTCTACATATGCAATAAAGTTTAAGCATAGCTGTGGGGTGTGCCTGTTCCTTAGCTACGCTTAGCCCAGCTAAAATGGCAGGATAACTTAAAAAGCAGTAGACATCCACCATAAGCAGAAGTGCAATAGTGTAGGGGTTAGAGTGTATGCCATTTCCATTTTATATGTGTAAACATTACAAATTTTAATTTTTTGTATATTTATGTAAGAAGTAACTTATTTTTCTTAACCAGAGTAGTATATTAGGCCCAGACATGAGGTGTCAGTGTAATAAAGTAGTGAAACCCCCATATAAACACAAGTGCTCCATACAGTAGTCACACAATAATAAATTAAGCACAGCACATTGGGGATGTCAGGGAAGGTAAATAAATCTATATTATGTAACGAATGAAGAATCAATCCCATACTGGTGGTAGACCAATATAATAAATTATAAGTAATGTTAAGCATTGCACAGCTATGCTGACCGGGTGTAAGATTGTGTGCATATGAATACTAAGCAATGACTAGCCCAGCTAAGTGGATTTGCCCTTTGGTAAGCAATGCTGAACCTGCCCCTTTAAGCACTGCCAACCTTAGCTAAGCAGGTTTGCCTGTAACTTCGTTTAGCTCAGTATTTTCATAACTGTCCAATCATGGCAAAGGGTGGGAAATCGGCTGTATTTAAACCCCACAGGCAGGAATACAGCTCATAACTGGTTGTAGCTCTCCACTGTAGGCAGTCTGGCAGGTGTTGGAGAGGTCATGCACTTTCGGGAGCAGCGTTAGGGCATACAGGAGTCCAAGGTCATGGTAGGGCTCCTGGTAAAAAAAACATGACATGAGACTGCTGCACCAGTACCAGGGCAGAAGCCTGGGAAAGTCTCACCCGTGATCTCACCAGTGTCACTGGTATCCCTTGGACTGGTGAGCAGGTCCGGCACCATTATGCCAACTTGAAACGGAGGAAGAGGGAGGTTTTGGAACAGTGGGTCCAAGAATCCAGACAGAGGGGAGATGTCCCAGCAGTGTGTAAGTATTCATAGCAATAACTGTTTACCAAAGTCCAGCCTGTGTATGTGATGGATAGGTATGTATAAATGTTTCTCTATTTTCATTACACCTGCAGCTAAGTGGGCTTTGAACCAGGAAGCCCATGCCAGCAGGTTGCAAAGGCTGCATTGCGAGACTGGTGAGTAACAATCCTGCTTGTAGTAGTCATACCAAATAAATATAAAGGAGTAAAATGTCATCTGGCAGTATAAACAATGTGTATGGTTTGTACTAATAAACCAGACAATATGACAGTAATAGTCCCATATAGGTCATATTTAAATAAAAGTGTAACTGCCTGGCAATGAAGTTCTAAAACCTGGACTGGTTGTGTTTCCTCTGGTATTGTATGGCTTCACATGTTGCATTCTCCAAGATTTGATGTCTGAATAGTACTATTGTGTCAACTACTGTTTTTCACACTGTGCTACATAAAAAATATAAATAGGAATGTCTGTATAAGAATGTTGTAATTACAAGGTCGGATTGTACAACCACGAGAGACTTAGGCAGAAAAAACTGAGGGAAGAAACAGCAGTTTCTCAATAGGTCACTCTGAGGAAATGTAAATTGTTGTATTTTAGCAGATACAGCCATGGTTTGAATCTCAGGAGTGGTAGTAAGCTGTATGTATAATTTTTACGAGGATTTTGGGAATATGTGTAGAAACAGTCAGGTAGTGTTAGCAAACATCCTCCCCCACAGGTCTGTCAGGTAAGATAACTGTTACTACCTGGCGATAAAGTTCTAAATCCTGGACTGGTTGTGTTTACTCTGGTATTGTATGGCCTCACATGTTGCATTCACCAAGATCTGATATCCGAATAGTACTGTTGTATCAACCACCATTTCTCACACTGTGCTACATAAAAATATGTCTAGGAATGTCTGTATAAGAATGTTGTAATTACAAAGTCAGACTGTACAACCAAGAGAGACTTAGACAGAAAACACTGAATAAAAAAACAGCAGCTTCTCAATAGCTCACTCTGATGAAATGCAAATTGTTGTATTTTTAGCGGAAACAGCCATGGTTCGAATCCCAGGATTGGTAGTAAGCTGTATGCATAATCATACCTCTCAACTGTACAGATTATCATAGAATGTCCAGATGTTTGACTCATATTTTTGGCCTGTTCCACTTCTTTCCTGGCAAATCACTGGGATGATCTCAAGATTGAAGTCACTAAATAATGACATACATTTGACTTTCAGATTTCAAATCCTTCAGAAAATGTATATTGAAATGTATATTTCTAAGTTTATAAAAGCAATATGTAAAATATGTCCCTGTTTATACCCCCATTTTGTCAAGCTTTGTCCAGATGTTTTGCATGAAGAGGTTGAGAGGTATGTGCATAATTTAACTAGGAATACGGGAATATGTGTAGACACAGTCAGGCAGTGTTAACAAACATTCCCTCCACAAGTCTACCAGGTAAGAGAAGTAGAATGTAGCTATAAGACGGTTGAAGTATAACAGTGTACAAACATACCACTGGCCAAACCAAGGCCATAGGGTATTGTAATAATACCTGTAGAGTAATGATTACAGCAATGATCATTAAAGTTGTAAGCACTACAAGGATATACAAGTTGTTAATTGACATCTTTCTCTCCCCCTCACAATATCTGCAACAATAATCTAAACGCACCAATCAATGGATATGTTTTACACCAAACCTACTGTTGGGACATAATGTCCTATTGTTCAACAGATATTGAAATGTGTTTCTATTAATGTTCCATGTTGAAATACTATCATTGGTGGCCTGTTGCTATCAATGTAACCTGCATGCTGTTGTAATGGCCACTGTGGTTACATATATGCATGTGGTCTGTTTGCTATGCAACTGTTCTAAATCTGTTGTTTTGGGTTAATGGGAATATATATGTATGCTGTTATAAATAATCGTGCACTGTGTTGACTATTACTAACCCATATATGTTCTAAAACTGCAACATCATAGCACATTTGGGAAGGCTGGTCCCAGCGAACCCACCTCTCCCACCTCATCTGTCCATGGCACCGAGTTCCAGCATGTCTGGGACCCACCCAGGGACGTCCTTGTCCACTGGTCCTGCACCACCTTCAGTTGGAACCGCCTTAGGGGATGGGGCTTGGTCCCCTGGTAGCAGGCGTGGACAGGATAATGTCACCCAAAGCCAGGTCTGGGGATTGGTCTGTAGCGAGCTCCAAAAGGAGTTTGGAGATCTGCTATGCCAGCTTGAGGGCCGCAAGGCACAATTAGAGGGTCAGCCTGCCCATCCTGCTCAGCCCCCAGCATAGCCACCTTCAGGGCCATGAAGTTGCAGTGGTGACTGCTCATGGGTGGGGACCTCAGTCCCACTGTTTCCATTTGGGGGCTCATGGGCTTTAAATTTCCAAACACCCCTCCCTGTCCAAGATGTTTACCCCCCCCACATGTGTCATATACCGTCCCAGTATGCTGTCTTGTCTGTCTTCCTACCCAACCTACCTCCTCAAATATACCTAATATCCTTCCCCAACATCCCACTCTCACTTTAAAAAAAAAAGGGCATTCTGTTCCCAAAAAAAATCTCTCTCCATATATAGCTATCCATTTTGCAGACTGTGTCCACTGGACATATGTAATCTTGTCTAATTGGCTTCACAACGCATTATTGTTGTCCTCTCCCCCTCTCAAGAGTTTGAGTGTCCAAATATACCTCCAAAGTCAGTATATATGCACAGCTGTTGCTGTAGAAGAAATGGACAGCTATGGACCTTCTCTACACCCGACCTGCACATCCCTAGCTATTTTCCCTATTGTCTTGCCCTCTGCGTGCCCCCCTTTTCACCACTTTCATATCACCCATTTTTTTTCTTTTCTTTTAAAGAAATTAGTGCAGGGATAAGTGGGAGAAAGCTGTTTTATGCAGCACTAAGTGGTTTTGCATGTGTTTGCACAGTGCTAAGCTAAGCTTACATAGATTAAGCAAGTATTGGTTTAACAGTGGTTTAGCAGTGCTTAGCTCTGCACAAATCTGAGCAAACCCACTTATAACTGCTTAAAACTGCTTTAATCACACTGTCACCATCAGTCAATCTTTTGGCCAGCAAAAAAGTAATCAGTCCTACCAAGTTGTGAACCCAGAGCCATGTACACTATAGTCAGAGCAATGTACAACTACTCCATCTGAGTTCAACTACTGATTGTTTTTTTAATATATCATTGAAGACAGGTATAGAATACTGTGGAATACTCTGGAACCAGTCATGTTTAAAAATTTATAAATCTACAAATAAGGATTTGTATGGTGATAGATACAAATGAAAAGTGTATACATTAGATATATGTAGCTGTACATACAAACTTAGACATATAAAATATGTACATCTATATCATAAAATAATAGATATCTGCAGATATAAAAAATATATATATATGAAGGGTGACAGGGTGATTAAAGCAGTTTTAAGCAGTTGTAAGCAGTAGTAAGCAGGACTATGCCTGTTTGCGTGTTGCTAAGCAATGCCTTCATAGAGTAAGCACTTCTACAGCTGTCTGTAAGCATATTTAACTGGTTAGCAATAGCTAAAGTTAGCAATGCTGACCACAGTGCAAACCCGCTTACAACTGCTTAAAAGTGCCTTAATCGGTCAGTATCCAACAGCCCATTTTCTGCCCAGCAACAAAATAATCAACCCTAGCAAGTCTTGAACCCAGGAGACTGCACACCATAGCCACAGCAAATTACCACTAAGCCACCTGAGCTGTACATACATGTGATGTTTAATCAAACATGTCATGCAACACAGTCATTCAACAGTAGGGGAAATGCGTGTGTGTGTGTGTGTGTGTGTGTGTGTGTGTGTGTGTGTGTGTGTGTGTGTGTGTGTGTGTGTGTACAATAACACATTCCACACCTTTTACAACATGTAATGTGGTCCTAACATGATAATTGAATGCATAATATAGAATCCCATGTTAGGACAACAATTATGGGGTATACAAACCTTACAAAACACTGGAAGCATATGTGTGCACATACTCCAAATGACATATTGTGGAGTCAGGTTGTCACATACTGACAGCATTCACTCTTCTTGACTACACACCTGCCATCGAGTACAGGACAACAATGTCACGCCAAGTAATGGTCTGCTGTCCAAGATGTATGTCCATGACATTTGCCCAGTCATCTACAACAGTGGCAGCCATGGCTTGCACACCCTACAAAGCATGAAATGGATCCCATATCTGAAAGGTAAGAGTCAAGAGTGGGAAAAGTAACCTTACCTCATCTTTGCATATACCATGGCAAACAGTGCAGACAGTGATCTAGAGGTGTAATAAATATGGGACAACAGCGATGTAGAGAATGAACAGTTGCCCATCCAAAACAGATGACAAAACATTTTGCAAACAGTTCATGGAGGCTGGAGAGAGACATGCAGCAACACCGATGGAGTTGCAGGAATATCTAGAAAGTACTTGCTGTGTAGTACCTGTGTCAAGAATTGGCAGAATTCTGCATAAATGTGGCCTATGGGTTAGGGTAATCAGATGGAAAATTTGTCCCACATGAAACATCATCCAGGGATCTGTACAGGTAGCATAAGCATAACATCAAGTCTCCCAAATGTATGTCTTGCAATGTGTAATGTTGTCATGAGACCAAGGCTCAAACTTACAGACAGTATTCATATAGATATGTGTGGTACACAAGCCACACCTCACTCCACCTCAGGGCCACCATCCCCAACTTTTAGCTTACCAGTGCCAGTGTACACCTTTAGAGTTGCTGTTCATTAGCTGGGACTAGGCTGGTAGACATGCTGTGTGGAATTTGGAACACTGCAAAATAACACTGTTGTGGTGCATAGTTGTCAGGCATCTGTAGTAAGGCTAAGGATGGGGAGGGGTGTCAGCTTCAAACACAACAGTGAACTGAAGTATACATACAAAGCTAGCTAAGAATGGCTGTATCTGAACACAGTCAAGGTTATGAATTGTGCCAGACATAACCCAATAGTTAAGCCACTGTGTGATCTCCAAAGGCTGTGCACATGAGATGACCTTGCAATCTGATAGAGTTTGAGGACCTTTGTAGGTCAGATAGACCAAATAATGCCAAGGAAAGATGGGCCATGCTAGTATACCCCTTCCAGGAATAGTGACTGCTGTAGGTCACTTAACATGTGCTTCAGCAAACCATTGTTTTAAGGGTGTGCACACTTATGCAACCCAAATATTGTATGCATCTCATGCAGCATCTCCACGACTAACACATTTGTTTGACACTGTATCGGATTGCACAGGTCATATGCCACATATCAGGTGTGTGTAATGTTATCAGATGCAGTATTATGGCCCCACTGCACATTATAGAAGAAGCAGGGTGTGTACACTATTCATATCCACATGAAGCTCTGAAGGTTGTCGGTGTAACTGGATTTTATTGCACATACATGCACTGCTGTGGATGAGATCTGCAAATAAAAGGTCAGGCATTAATTAGTGACATCAGACCTCATATCATCCCAGTTATGTGTCAGAAAAACACATAGGGACTGTGAGCAACAGAGCAAACATAACTGCCAGACATCTACACATTCAGCAATGGTATGTACACTTATGAGGTATGGTGCACAGCACATGCCAGTGTGTTGTACAGGTGCACAGCAATAATGTGTACATGGGTGCAGTGTGTTCCAGGGGAAGGGGCATCACCTACTAACACAACTCATGCATCACAGAGATGTATATTGTTGGTAACGATGATTACAAATGTCTGCAGTGCATGCTGTTGAGTGTCATATGTCATGCATGTCAACTGTCGAGTAATGAAAGGTCTGTATAATATTTTTGTACCACATCACCTATAAGTGTGTGTGTGTGTGTGTGTGTGTGTGTGTGTGTGTGTGTGTGTGTGTGTGTGTGTGTGTGTGTGTGTGTGTGTGTGTGTGTGTGTGTGTGTAGTAAATCCTAACATACAGGTCTTAATTTAGATGTCTTGCATGTCCCTCACAGGTGGCAAGGTGAGTCAGGGTCCCTCTTGCAGGCACACTGATATTAGTGTCCATATGGACTCTGACAATGATGATAGCCATAGTGAGGCACATGTAGGTTTGTCAGGGGCTGCATCTGTACCATTGGGTGGCATCCTACTTTTAGCCACCCCCATCCCCGCACACAGTCACAATGCCCACACATACCTCATCACTGAGGACCAGTTTGCAGGTGGTGTAATGGGACAGGAACATGCGGTAACTATGGCAAATGTGTCTGTACACAGCAGCCATATCCGGATGTCTGGTGGGGTCCCACACAGGCAGATGGACAGGGGTGCTCACAGGAGGGCTGCTGACCATCATGCCCCTGGCAGAAGTGCCACAGCAGGTGTCACCAGACACATGTTTTGGCCCATCATGGAGGGACAAGCATGTATGGAATGTGACACCAGAGATGGTCTGAGGCTCCAGTGAGCTACTCTTCTTGCTGTACATGATTCCATCCGTGATCATGTAGATGCCTGCCATTACTTTGCAGGGTTCATGGATAGATGGTTGGGTGAGATGGTGGGAATCCTCAACAATGCGGTGTCTGTGGTAGAGAATATAGTGGGAGTAGGGCATCAGGCACTTGCACGTAGGTCAGCAACACCAGCAGGTGGAGGTCTATGTGAACATGTGACATCTCACTCCTGTTCTCGTAGTGGCAGTACCAGCAGCATCAATACAAGGAGGGTGCTGTCCACACCACAGTGCAGAAGGCCATGGGCACATGGTTTTGGCTGGTTCAAACAGGGATGCATATCCAGCAGACAAATGTCATTATCAGGGGAGAGTACCATAACTTGGCTTCTGTCTGATGGTGCCCTTGCAACCCCTGGCAGGTGCAGTTCCCATGTACATGGCCGGACACAGTGAACTGTACACCCTACCATGTATTGTACACAGCTGTCCAACACACACCTGCAGAGGGCAGCCACACGGCAGAACTGTGGGAGCCCATACAAACACATCGCCATCACAGCTAGGACACCTCCATACCTACACACCCCATGTCTGCACAGGCCATTTAATGAGTAAACCCCTAACCCACACACATGATGTCAACCAAATGGCTCAGTAGGCCTCTGGCATACCCACATCACACCCTGTGCATATGATGATACCTGTGCCACATCCCTGTCATCCATACCAGCAATGTAAGGACATGTTAATATGGTTCTGATGGACAGGTTGTATGTATGACAGGTGAGCAATGTAATGCTGTTTAAAATATTGTTAGCTGGAATATTTCGTGCTTATACATTAGGGTGTGTAGCTGTCCAGCCATGATGCACTATTGCTGTTATTAACACTGACTGAAAGTGGTCTCCACAATGTAATCTGTTTGTGTTCTAGGTGTCTGTGTGACAGGCGGATGTTGGTCTGCTGTCATTTCCTACAAGGGGTATGGCACTGTGGTAACATATTGACTGTGTCATATCCTGGGTACAGCTGGACACAAGTGACAGGTCTGTATAACAGTTACTGCATGTACCACATAGCTGATAGGTCTGAGGGGTGTATACAGGTGAGTGCATGGTGGCTGATGTAAGCAACTCTTCTACAGTGGGCAATCGCAAGTGTACTGGGTGGCACACACCAAATATTTGTGAATAACACAAACACACAAAGGCTTTTGTGTTGGTATGATACACAGAGAATACTGTTCATATGGATGTACTTCATTGTGCAGAGAACTCATGTTGGCATTTGTAATTCCACCCAGACCAAATTGCCAGAACATCACATCAGTAAATAATCAGTCCACCAAATTCAATTTCATTGGAAATGATACTGGCAGGGTATATGTCCTTTTCCCCAACGTACTGCAATCCTGGAGTTGGTATACATAGTTATGCTAGTGTGGGGGGTGCACCCCCCACAATGGAGTGTGTGGAGTGGCATAGAACCGCACATAGTGTGATTAACAACCACATAGCCTCTTAACATAAACTGGACAGTATAACAGCACACTAAGTGGGGGCATATGCACAACAATACCCACAATGTGGGTGGCTGTGATCACAACAACCACACCCAATTATGTATACCAACTCCAGTATCACAGTACAGCTATACAGTGAGTAAAAGGGCATTTACACATCCACTAATAATTTTGATGGAACAATTTTCCAAAAGATGATTGCTTTGCAATGTTAACGTTTGCCAGTTAGTTCTCGGACAGATACTCTCCTGGGAAATATATTTTCTGAAAAATGAAGTAGATCCCTTCACATACACCCATACTTACTTGGCAACACTAAGATTAGAACCCCTACATAGGTACCTATTGTTACTAATGTGTTTTGCCTTACTTGCACACACCACAGAGCTTGTAGGGTGAGATGTGTCCCAAGCTTCCTGTAAAGTGAACAACATCACCAGGCCTCAGACAGTAAGATAGTGGGGGATGTACTGGATGTTAATGGACAATACATAGTACAATATGCTGTCACGCTGACAAACACATACAGTCATAAACAGATTTGACAGACCTGTGTTTAGCATGTTTGGAAATGCTGACTACCTTGTCTGTGAGTCCATACTGTTACAGAGTTTGTGACCTCAGCACATGCATCATTGGGCTGAACAGCATCATCATTTAACTGTATGGTTGATGGTCACAGCAGTCCTCATACAGTGGACCTTGGGACGTGTACTGGGGGTACCATGGTGTAATGACAGTATACCCAGCACACCCACCCCACAGTGGATATCGTACTCACTGAAATCCATGATAATGCTCTGACATACCCACAATCACACACTGACCAGGACTGCAAGACAAATCCTTGTCTATCTAATTATTGCTACTACAGGGATATGCATTTATTGCACATACCACAGGGATAGTAGGCTGAGGGCTTTGTCATGGCTCTCCTAATGTCAGCAACATCACCATCCCTTATAATGTATGGCAAGGTTTAGTGTATATGGAGTATGTGGCCTCAGAATGCTGTCTTCTGCAAATATGCACACTCACACACAATTGCACACACATACACATACACACATACTCACATTTGTCAGGACTCAGAGGGTAAACCAAACCTATCTACACATTTGTAGAACACCCAAACACTGTAATACTCAGTAATGCACACAAACACATTTGTCAGTAGTGGGTGCATAGGTGCAGGTGTTCCTAGGTGTGTACCAGGCTATTGTCCAAGGAGGGAAGAGAAGAGTAGGGCACGTGCATACACTGGTGTCATGACACCTGATATTTGTCAGCAGGCCCTCTATCAACTGATGCCACTTGAGTGACCCCCAGGGAGACAGTTATATTCAACATTCACTCATCTGGTTTTCTCTTGAAGAGGGCCAGTGAGGTGCACTACTTGACATGTATGCAACACATATTGCATAATATGGCCAGTGTCTGGGTTGGGACCTGTACCCAAACATGTTCTGTTGACTGTGGCAGTCTGGTTGAGGTATCCATGGCATGTGGTGCATACAGACTGGGGTTTCCCAGCTGTGGCATGTATAACCCACATGGTCAGACATGTCAGTGTCAGTCAATCAGAGATTGCCTGTAAGCAGCCATGATGAATGCCTGACATCTGCACATCTGTACAGAGGACAAACAATAGATTAGCAACAGGTTAAGCATTAAGATGAATGTTTTGACAGACAGACGTCTGAGACTGATAGGTATGCCATTACTACATTACAGTAGTCCTCAATGACATGTCCATAAAAACATGGGGTAGTCTACAGTTACTATCAACATAGCATATCAATATCCACTAGGAGATACATAAGTACATACAGCTCAAACACCAACAACACAATAGTCAGTACTCAGAGTTCAGCTTTGCATGCAGGGGTGTATGTTCAAGTACTATAATCTACAATCTACTCTTACTTGGAAAATCACTGTTAAAAGTTGTAACGTAATGATACCATACATGCAAGTGTGCTTGCATCTAATGTGGGATACTACCCAAGTATGAAACACATACACAGAGAAAGGATTGTGGTACTACACATTTATATTCAGGTGTCCCATACAGTGTACTCACACATCTTGCTACTGTAAAGACATCACATAGAAGCATGTTATGTAAATGGACTTAAACACAGCTATTAAAGATGTTATTACCCTGCTATTTAATCAGACTGGAATGTGATCATTGGTTACCAGGGCTGGGCTATGCATAGCAGGTGTAAGCACTGCTTAAATTTAAATGCTAAGCAGATTTGTGCATTGGTAAGCAAAGCCTACACAGTGTAAGCGCATATTTGTTTAACCATACATTAGCAGCACTTAGCTTCACGCAAAACTGTGCAAACCCACTTAAAGCCGCTTTAAAGTGCTTTAATCACCCTGTCACCCTTGTTCTGCCCAGCAACAAAATAGCCCATGCAGGTCTTGAACCCAGAACCCTGCACACTATACTCACAGCACTTAAAACGAAGCCAATTGAGCTGTGAGGATGTCTGTGGCTTTTCCAAATATATAATTCAGTGCACATACTGAATAATAGTGAACAACTGCTTTAACTACAACAATTGTTTAGTACTTGTAAGTGAAAATAGTGTTGAATCAGTCATGTTCTCATATGTAAATATATGCATAACAGATTAATATGGTGGGATTCATCTGAGAAGGTTTTTATAACACTCATGTATACATAAAAGGATATTGAGATATATATATATATATATATATATATATATATATATATACATATATATATATATATATATATATATATATATATATATATATATATATATATATATATATATATATATATATATATATATATATATATGTATATATATATATATATATATATACACACATACACACACACATACATATACATACACACATATATATCTCTCTCTATATATATGCTGGTTTATATATATATATATATATATATATATATATATATATATATATATATATATATATATATATATATATATATATATATATATATATATATATATATATATATATATATATATATATATATATATATATATATATATATATATATATATATATATATATATGGGTCTACTTGATATGGTCAACATTCCACAATGTCGAAATTCATATCACGAGACCATATGATTGACATTTGAAATGTCAACCATACAAGTAGAACCTAAAAAACAAAAACAAACTTACCTTAACACTGCTAGCAGGGGGAGACTTCAACCCCCTGCACCCCCCCATAGGGGGCTCTGCCCCACACACACCCCAGAACTTAAATATACCAACTCCAAGATCGCACTACAGTGCAGAAGTGGAAATCTTTCCATTCCACACTGTAGGGAGATGCCAATTCCCCATGGTCGACATTTCACATGTCAATCATATGGTCTCGGCCATACGAATGTCGACATTGTGAAATGTCGACCATTCGAAGGGGACCCATATATATATATATATATATATATATATATATATATATATACATATATATATATATATAAAAAACATATGCCCCTGACATGTAGTGGAGTCATACCTCAGCACCATAACTGTCAACCTCTTAGTGCACAGGAACGTAATGTACCTATTGCAGTTATAAATGTAGAATGCTGCTACAGTCACAGGGGTTTTGTCAACACACATTTTGTGAAGGAAGGCTCTTCTGAAACTGACATGTATGCCAGCAGTTACTGACAGACATCATAAAATCATCATACTGAAGTAACACACAAATCACAGTAATGATCCTGTGAAATACAGTAGAACTATGAGCAATAAACATGGACAGTCTGAAACTATCTGGTCAGTCATGAGGTGTGCACTTAACTCCTTAGTGCAAGAAATGTGGAACAAGCCTGACAAAGGGAATGTTTAAACCCATGAGAATGGGAATATATCACAAATACTGGAGTAGATAAGCTCACACAGTTTATGTATTCACACCCTCCTGTCTGTCCTAACACATATTAATTGGAGGGGCAGAGGTCCCAAACCCACATACTTTCCACTAGTTAGTGACATACATCTTCACAGCAGCCCACTGCTTTGACAGAAATACACAACACATATGGTGGGAAGGCAACAGTACATATGACAATTATCTGGACATAACATCACACTAGGGTAAATACACTGAGCTGCTAGGAATGTCACCAAACACTGTCTACACTACAGGCAGACTGCCACAACACTAACCCAATTTACCTATGGGAGAATATACATGTAATTGCAAATGTAGCAGGCACTACAGGCATGTAACAGCATGGAGTCACAGACACCAGTGTGAAAGTGCATACCCACAAGCAATCTCAACACAGTCACAGTCACATAATGGTAAGCCTAAGTAATAGTACAGTATATAGACTGTGTGAACAAAAGCCATCATCTTTTTTGCCACTCACACACTAACCCTACATATACTGGCCCATTTCACAGTGTAGTTGCCTGACTGTGGTATGGAACATGTCTCAGTCTGGCCCTACAAACATATAGGCTGATAGGGTCTCAGAAACTGGAGCAGCATGCAACGTCAGATAGAACAGGGCCAAGAACACTGATATTTACCCCAGTCTGTACACAGACCAAATAACATATTAACACTACACTGCTACACAATATACACAGTCTGTCAACAATCACCCTAAGTACACAGACCTCACTACTGTACAGACTACAACAGAATGTCCAGGTTTTGTCCGCAAATATTAGGCCTGCTATACATTACATGTCTGGCAGTCTGATATATCACTGGCTTGATATCAGGAATTGTGTCAGTAAATAATTATATACTATACATATCCACCTCTCAGTGCATGACATATGAACAAAGGGTGACAGACTTGGGTAACAGAGGCACAAACACAGGGCCAATATTGACATATTTCAGTTATAAACTAAGAACATTGCTGTTGTAACAGGGTTTGTAGTGACATATCCCTTCTGAGGGATGTGAAGTCAGCAACACACATGGATGTTACCATTTACTGACTACAAACATCAGAGTATGCTACTGCATTTATAAAGACAGAAAATGTCTGAGTAACACACCAAATCTGAGACTCCAAACTCTGGCCAGTCTGTATACAGCCATGCAGGTAAGTGTTTTCTCAACCACATAACACTGTCATGCCAGACTTTAAATCATGCAGAACAGCCATATCCACACAAACCCTGTTAAACCAACATTACTTCAAATGTACAACAGCAGTACTTACATTCTGTCCCCATGTGTCGAACATCCCCCTCCAATTTGATGGCCTGTCTCCACAGTGTTTGTTGTAAGAGGTATTACCAACTACCCTCTGTGATTCTGTTTGTCAGACACCTACATGAAGTCCTGCTCATAGTGAAGGAAAAGGGCCAACAACCACTTGCAGTGCTGAGTTATAGGAATGTGTTTCCATGCAATTGGCTATAGGAATGATACCACAGCTGTTCCACATGCAGTTAGAAAGTGGGGGACTCCAATTTGTGCACAGACCTTCAGCTGATCATGAGAATTACCTACCAAAGTCAAGCTGCTGCCTATGCAAAACAGATGCATTTTTCACATCTAACAGGGGGGGGGTGAGAGAGACAGAGAGAATGAAAGAAAAGAAGATAGAAAGAGCCATGCATGTTTGTGTATGATCCGTGGGTTGAGAGAGGTCTCTGGGTATTATAATGGTTGGCTAACTATACATTTATGGCTGTGGATTGTCTACAAAAACCTCTATGGCGTTTTGACATCTGTTGGCCTTGTAATGCGACATTGGGGCATATGGGTCTTCAATATGAAAATGTAGGAAAATCCGCCCTGCAATGGATCCTGTTATTATTTATTTTATTTATTTATTTTACATTTGTTAACCGGGAGAGTCCGACTGGATACATGTCCATTTTCAGCGGAGGCCCGGGGAGAAAAGCTCCAAGTACATAACAGACATATGAACATTGTTAATGCAAAAAAAGGAAGATAGTTGAGTTCTAAATACAATATAAAGATACATCGCATCTTGGGAAAAAAAAAACAACAGCAGCATATAAAAAAAAACATAGGTCAGTTACAAAGGAGCGCCTTGTTAAAAGTGGTTAAGGATAGTGAGGTAAGAGAAGGGTAAATGGTAGTGGTTAATCAGGTTTGGAACAGGGACATTGCCAGAGAGTATTGAGATGGGGTTTAAGCTTTTTTGAATTGTAGGAGTGAGGGTTCTGAGGTGAGCATGGTCGGTAGGAGTTCCACATTTTACCTACAAAGTTTGAGAATAGAGAATCCCCAGCAGAATTATTGGCTTTGGTAGTTTGAGCTAAGATCTTATTGGAGGAGCGTAAAGATTGCAGGTTAATATAGGGTGAATGATGTTTTCAGAGCTGGTGTTTTCTCTGGGTGATACAGTATCTGGTGAGCCGCTTTGAGTTGGTTGAAATGGAGTTGGCTGGAAAACTCTAACCACCCTAGTTGCTTCAAGTTAGTGCAGTGGTGCGTTCTAAAGGTGGAATTTGTGGCAAATCTAGCTATGTGATTGTAACAAGAAGCAAGTTTGTTAAGGGTTGTCTTGTTTAGGTTTGTAAAGAGGGAGGCATAGAAAAGAGTTGATAGTAGGTGTGTGCTGGCAATTGTAATTTTAGCGTGAGGAGTGAGAAAGTGTTTTACTTTATAGAGAGCCAAGCTTTTATTGACGGTTTTGATGGTAAGATTGAAATGGGTGTCAAATTTAAGGAGTTATCAATGGTAACACCTAATAGCTTTGTGTGAGCTTCTGGTGATATAGTGATTCCATTGGAGGATGTAATAGAGAAGGTGGGGAAGAGTCTTGTTAGTGGGTGAGAAAGTAAGTAGTTTTGTTTTGTTGGGGTTGAGAACTAGTTGTCGACTTGAGAACCATTTTCTATTAGGTTGAAGGTGTCTTGGGTTGAAGCAGTGAGGTCTGCCAGGTTGGAGGCAGTGCTGATGATAGTCGAATCATCTGCATATTGAATGCATGTGGCATGGGGGTGATTGTGGGCAGGTCATTAACAAAGATGGTGAAGAGAAGAGGGCCAAGAATAGATCCTTGGGAACTCCAAGTGTAACAGGTAGGCATGTAGATAATTTGTCCTGCCATAGAACAGCCTGTTGCCTATTGGACAGGTAGGATTGGAACCATTTCAGCGTGGAATTGCTGAGTGATAGTTTTTTTAATGTATGGAGGAGTTGAATGTGGTTCACCATATCAAAGGCCTTGGAGAGGTCTAAGAAAAGAGCAGATGATAGTTTATTATTGTTTCTGAAGTTATTGATGGTATTAGAAAAGGATAGTAGGGCTGATGTGGTACTGTGATTTGGCCTGAAGCCATGTTGGGAGTTAGCTAGAATTTTATTTTTGGTGAGGTGTTCCATCAGTTGTTTGTGGACACACTTTTCTATAATTTTGGCCAGGGGTGAGAGTATAGCTATAGGTCTGTAGTTGGTTAGCTCTAGTGAGCTACCACCATTATGGAGAGGAATAATGTGGGACATTTTCCATATGGAGGCTATGAAGGCTTCTGTCAAGCTACGGTTTATGATTATGGAGACGGATAGGAAATGGCCTCAGCTGCTTTTTGCAGAAACTCAGCTGGGAGAAGGTCAGCTGCTAGCTTAGTGGGTTTTAGCTTTTTAAGAAGAGATGTTATAAAGGATATGGGTACTGGATCGAAGGTAAATAGATGATCTGATGTAGTTGTATTCTGCTGGCATGGGTAGTGGAGTAGGCTGGTTGTTTGTTTGAATTGTGTGGCCAGGGATTGTATAGTTTCTGTGAAGAACTATTGAATGTGTTAACAATGTTTACAGGGCACTGTTGTTTGCAAGTTGTTGGAGTGGGGGTGGTTGCCTGGCCTGGGTGCAGGAGCTTGTTTAAGCCTGCCCAGAATTTTTGTGGATTATTAAGGTGTTTGTGTTGGAGGTGGAGGAAGAAGTTTTTTTTATCATTTAAGATCATTCTTTTAGTTTCATTTCTAAGTTGCTGGAAGGTTTGGTGGGAGTGTGGGTCTTTAGAGGTACGCCATGTGACCCACATCTTGTTTCTAGATAGGATTTTGGATTTTGTTTCCTTTGAGAGCCATGCCATGTGGTTTTGGTTTTAGTTCTAATGGACCATATTGGAGCATGGGAATCTAGAATCTTGAGGAAGGTGGTGTTGAAGTAGATAACTGCCTCTTCAAGAGGAAGAGACTTGAGTATTGTCCAGTTGTGGGCTTTAAGTTCAGTTTGAAAAATGGAGGTGTTGAATTTATTATTGTTCCTGATTTTTTATGGTTGTAAGAAGGGGGGTGATTTTCTTGAATTTGATAACATAGGTGAGTAAGTGATCACTCATGTCCTCTGGGTGAGTACCTGCTGAGTACTGGTCAGGATCTTTATTAGTAAGGATCCAGTCCAGGATGCTGTCTTTGTTTTGGGGTTTACCTAGTCTGGTAGGAGTGGATATGAGCTGAGAAAAGCCATGTAGATTTATGCTGCTAGATGGGGAGCTAGATGAGAAGGAATTCCAATCGATGTTGAAGTCACCTAACACTATGGATTCCTGAGGGTGAGTTTGAGTTAACCAGTGGAGATTATTACACAATCACACCAACACCCAGACAGGATACTGATGAGACACACCTAACTATATACTGCTACTACAGTGTTACACATTTATCGTGCACATGCCACAGAGCTTATATGTTGGAGAGCTGTCCAAAGATATCTTTGAAGGTGCGTGACATCAGCAGCATTGCTAAAGGAGGGATATGAGAAATTAAGTAAGTGTGTATGTCCACAAAAATCAGGTGTCATCAAAGACACACACACACTCGCACACACAAACACACCCATTTTCACAGTTGCCAGGACCAGGATCAGAATTCCTACCTAACTAGTTTGCTACACTATGGTATTACAGAGTTATTGCATGTACCACAGAGCTTATATGTTGAAGAGTTGTCCAAAGGTATCTTTGAAGGTGAGTGACAGCAGCAGGGCTAAAGGAGTGGTATGGACAATGTAGTAAGTGTGTACGTCCACAAAATCAGTGTCATCAAAGGCACACACAAACATTTTCACAGCTGCCAGGACCAGGATTAGAACTCCTACCTAACTAACTTGCTACACTATGGTATTACACAGTTATCTCGCATGCACCACAGAGCTTATATGCTGAAGAGCTGTCCAAAGGTATCTGAAGGTGAGTGACATCAGCAGCAGAGCTAAAGAAGGGGTATGGCAAGTGTAGTAAGTGTGTATGTTCACAAAATCAGTGTCATCAAAGGCACACACAAACATTTTCACAGTTGCCAGGACCAGGATTAGAACTCCTACCTAACTAGCTTGCTACACTATGGTATTACACAGTTATCTCGCATGCCACAGAGCTTACTTATTGAGCACCTGTCCAAATGTATCTTTGAAGGTGAGTGACATCAGCAGCAGGGCTAAAGGAGGGATATGGGAATTGTAGTAAGTGTCTATGTCCACAAAATCAGGTGTCACCAACAACACACACATTTTCACGGTTGCAAGGATCAGGATTAGAACTCCTACCTAACAAGTTTGCTACACTATTGTAGTGCACAATTATCACATGCACCACAGAGCTTATATGTTGGAGAGCTGTCCAAAGTTATCTTTGAAGGTGAGTGACATCAGCAGCAGGGCTAAAGGAGGGGTATGGACAATGTAGTAAGTGTGTATGTCCACAAAATCAGGTGTTATCGAAGACACACAAACTCACATTTTCATAGTTGCCAGGACCAGGATTAGAAATCCTACCTAACTAGTTTGCTACACGATGGCATTAGACAGTTATTGCATGCACCACAGAGCTTATATGCTGAAGAGCTGTCCAAAGGTATCTGAAGGTGAGTGACATCAGCAGCAGGGCTAAAGGAGGGGTATGAGAAATGTAGTAAGTGTGTATGTCCACAAAATCAGGTGTCATCCAAGACACACACGCACACACACACACACACACACACACACACACACACACACACACACACTAATTTTTACAGTTGCCAGGATCAGGATTAGAACTCCTATCTAACTATTTTGCTAAACTATAGTAGTACGCAGTTACTGTACATGCCAAAGAGCTTATGGGCTGAGATTTTGTCAATGGGTTATTTCAAGGTGACTAGCATCCATAGGAGTGCTAAAGTAGGGCAATGGGAGGTGTAGTGAGTGTGGATGGTCTCAAAATCATTCTTCTCCAAACACACAGACACACACAGTTTAACAGTTGCCATGTCTGGAATTAGAACTCCTACCTAACTAGTTTACTACACTACAGTATTATGCAGTTATTGCAAGCACCACACAGCTTATAGGGCTGAAACTTGCCCAAGGGGTTATTTCAAGGTGACTGACATCAGCAGGGGTGCTAAATTAGGGCAATGGGAAGTGCATTATGTGTGAATGGGCCATAAGTCATTCCTCTGGAAACACACACACACACAGTCTCACACTTCACATTTGACAGGACTGAGTTTAGAAATGCTACATGTATACCGATTTGTACTGTCATGTTACACAGTTATCACAAGCACCACAGACACTATAGAGCTGAGGGCTAACAAAAGGAATGTCTACAGTGATTGATATCAGCACATCATGTGATATAGGCCAATTGGATGTGTAGTGGGTGGGACAGCCCTCATAATGGCATTCTCTCTGTCACTATCTGTTTCTCTGTTCCCCATGTCTGTTTGTGTGTATATTTGACATATTATAGTCTGTTGGCCTTAGATATATGTGAGTATTTCTATCCAATGTGTGTGTGAAGCATAAGTGTTGTGCAATTTGGTGTGTGTGCACAGACATCTGCAGATGACAGATATATATAGTCCAGTGTGTTGTCAGACATGGGCTTCATTTCTCTAAGTGTAAGAGCATGCCCAGTATGACCTTCTGTATTGAGTGTGTGAATCCATTCCAGGTAGGGTTGTACTCCCGTCCAGGCTTTGGTGTTCTACACCTACAGCTAGCAACCTGTTTCTGCAGGATATCTGTAGATAGGTTGACAATATGTAATCACAGTGGGCAAAAGATAGGGGGATACTGTAACTATTGCTGTCTGTGCTGCTTGTGCTACATGGTTGGTGTTAGCAGAGATATTCAGACATATGTACTGTTTTACACTGTGATGTACTATGTCATCAACTACTGGCAGATAAGATTAATTGCTCACAGTTATTTACCAGGAAATACAAGATGACTGCAGTTGTGTCCAGTATTGTGGTCTGCAGCCAACACATTCTTGCACACTCATGCCAATCTGGAGGGGTAGCTACAGAAACTTGATGATGGGTCTGTGTAAATGGTCCAGCACCTTGGTAGTATGGTGGCTGAGGATCCCTTACTTATACATTTATCAATTTAACAGAGTGGCCATATCCTGCTGTGGCCATACCTCTCAGCTGTACAGATTCACCCAGATTACCCAGAGGCAGGGCTCATATATCTGGTCAATTCCCCTTCACATTATGTTTTATGAGCAGGTTTGTAGCCACCCATTCCTAGGTTTGCAGGCAGGGGTAGTATGGGCACACATCATAGTTTCAGACTTCACACACTCCATGACGTCCATGCTTCTACACCCCCTCTTTTATTCTATCCTCTTCCTAACATTATGCGAGCGATATCTGAGAAGTATCCCTAGAGTTGGCCCTTCATCCCAGCAGTATTTAATTGCTTTGTGCACAGTTCATGCAGTAGGGAAAGGGGGCATGCTACTGGGATTTATGAACATGGCCTTGCGTTTGTGTTCTGGTGACTATGTTTGGTTGCTAGTTAGGATCCTATGAGATACCATACACTTGCACTATGGGTGAGGCACAGGCCTTTGACAGGGGACTGTAGACCTTTCGGTAGTGATGCAGGCCATCTGTAGCAGGCCAGTGCATTCTGTCACTCCTACATTCCCAGGCTGCAAGCCAGTGGATCTCCCTGGGGTGACAGGGTAAGTGTGTGATGTGTTGCTGGCAATACTTCCTGTCCATATTGATCCATTGGTCTGGATGCTAGCAGGGTGCTGCTTACAGCTAGGGAAACACCTGTATAGGACACCTCTTCAGCATGCTGCATTCTTTGGGTATCCACATACAGATGTGGGGTCATACTGTGCTTATTCCCAACAGCAAGGATATGACCTGTCATAAACCTGTGGCTGATACTGGGGTGAGCTGAGTGCATGTGTGGTATGGAAGCTACTTGCAGCTGACTCACAGATATACCTGGGACATTCCCAGTATGCTGCCTTGTGCGGGGACATAGGCAGTCTCTTATTACTTCATAACTGTGCCTTTTGTGGTCTGCCAGTGATTGTACACAGATAACTAATGTGCTGCTAACCTGTATGTACAATTCCAAAGATGTGTGCAGTTGACAGTTACATTTTATTCACTCTGTCTAGGGTACTTCCACTTGTGTACTGTGTGTATGTCTGGGCCCACATTCAGGGCATGTCCATCTTTCAGACAGTGACAGATTCTGACATCTGGACAGTGAGTATGGACGACTGCTGACATGAGTATTGCTGAGAAGTATTGCGGTTGGCACTGCAGTTGTCAGAACATGGCTCTGTTAACCACAGTACTGCCCATAGACCACCAAGACACAAACCTCCATACCTACATGCTGACCACTTCCAGACAATATTGAGCACACAACATAACACACATACCCCTGCATATTGTACACATGCAACAATCTATCCTATAGACTGGGCCAGCTTGGGTAATCTGTGCTCCACTGATATTACTCCTCACACTTACATGTTACTGCATTTCTACATAGGATTGTGGGGGGGGCACACCTGACAACTTTAAACATTTGCTATGACTATACTGGTATTTCAGGTACTCTGTTGGCTTCCATTGGAGGGGTGCTGTGCATCATTTCCATCAATTAGAGGCCTTAGCCCAGCCTTTCTTGATGGTCATCTACACCTGTCCTGCTGGCTGAGGATGGTGGTGGGTATGTGATCCTCACTGACAATGCATTGCACTAATGCATGTGTGTGTCCTATGAACACACACAGTTATTTGGTCCACTGATGTACGGCGATGGGATTTGTCACCTTGTCTAGTACTGCCTAGTATGTTGACACCAGTATTTGTTATGGATTTCATGCTGCCCATATAGGTGCCCAGTATCTGCTGCCATCCCATTCAGCCACCCGATTCCCTTGCATGCTCACATCCATACCATAGATACAACTATCAGAACATACTACTCCATTCAGTAATTGATAGGAAGGGTGACTTACCATGTGGCTGGGCCAGTATTGAGGATGGTGCTGGAGGGATGACTATGTCAGATGCGCATAGTAAACTACCTATACATGGTAAAGCACAGGTAGTGTCATGTTTGACATCCCTTTTACTGTATGTGCAAGTCAGAGAGAGGTGTCATTCCCTGGGCCCCTACCATGTCAGTGTATGTGCTATGCGTTGCCTCTTTGCCAAGGCCTGGGCATACTGGGCACACCTCCATCTGCCTACAGGGGCAAGCTCAGGATGTTCCTCCTCTGAGTCCCTCTCTGCCTGTGCTGGTGTTAGCAATAGTGGGGGCCTGTGTGACCCTGGCTCATGCTGTTCCTGCTGCAGCTGTTTCCACAGGATCATATTGTGTAGCATGCAACATACTATGAACATTTGTGTACATGTAGCTGGAGAGTACTGCAAGGCTCCACCAGATATGTCCAGGCAGTGGAACCATAACTTGAGCATTCCAAACACATGCTGTATTATGATTCTGTTCTGTGCGTGTGCCTCATTATGGCATTTTTGTTCAGGTGTGTGTGCATTTCTGAGGGGTGTCATCAGCCACAACTCCATTGCTTAGCCAGCATCCTCCACTAGGTGGCCATATGGGATGTCCCCACCGGCAAATGACTGGTACAGCTGTGTCATATGCCATATGTGGGAGTCGTGATAGCCTCCAGGGCTGCCAGCACACACATTCAAGATAATGCCCTTGGCATCGCACATGACCTGTCAGTTGATGGAGGGGAAGCCCTTGCGGTTTATGTAGACCCTAACCCACTCACCGGGTGGTGCTTTGATGTGTATGTGCATGCAGTCTATAGCACCCACTATTTCAGGGTATTCTGCTATTTGGTGGAAGAGATGCATATTGCTGGTCAATGCCTAATGGGTATTGAGGAAATATATGTGCTCACCAGCATATGGTGACATGGCATGCAGGAACTGGTGGAGTACCCTGGATGCTGATGCCTGTGAGATCCCCATGATATCCCCAGTTGGCCTTTGGAAGGTACCTGTGGTTAGTATTCTTAGGCCTACACATACCTTGGTATCCACTGGTATGGGTTCCCCTCTGTTGGTTCTGCATGTGAGGCGGGGCCAGCACAGCTCAACAATTTGCTGTAGAATATCCCTGTCCACTCTATAGCACTCCACTATCTCCACCTCATGTAGCCCCTGGTAGGTTACCCTGGGTCTGTACACTCTTCTCCTCCTCTTCACTGTAGGATGGTCATCAGCATTCACATCCTTATCACCCTCAGCCTCTTGCACATATTAATGCATGAGTGTGACAGCAGCCCCTAACATTTTGTTAGTTTTGTCAAGTAAAATATCCCCGTCTGTGTACACCGGTGGTGTAAAGTCTGTGGGAAAAAACAGACTGAAAGATGTTTGCATATTTTATAGTTGTGTTCTGGGATGCTGCCTGCCAGCTATGCTAGTTCTCCTTGATTGCCTTCCTACTGCTGTTTCTCCTTCCCACTTCCTCCCTATTTAAGCCTCGAGGCACGCTGTGCATACCCAGGGCTCAAATCTAAACAGTTCTGCTATTTCCTGTGTGTTTTTTTTTTTTTTTTTTTTTTTTTAGGCCCACTGCATGCTGCGTGCACCTGTTTACCCAATGTAAGCACTTTTAAGCAGAAATGGCCCTCCCTGGATGCGAACAAACTCTGCATTTCTTGGCAAAAGACAATGCAGCCTCAGACACACCCCCTTCCTTAGCTGTGCTTAGCTAAGGGCAAGCACGGGCTACAGAGCTCCAATGAGCTTACAGCATACATGACACACCCCTTATGAAGTCATTCAGCTCTTAGACGTGCACTGTGGTATTCCTGTACGTACACAGTTAGGTACAAGCTGATACTTTGAAGAAATCTGTGATTCAGTATAACTCACCTCATTTGCATACCCCAATGTGTAGGTCATTAGTTACTATACTTAAACAGATCCTTTCCCCTTGACAACCACTGCTCCTGGATATTGTTTACATTCTGTATGCCATTGACTATAATGGCAAAATGCAGAATTCACTTAAAATTAACTATTCCCATTTTTTTTTTTATTTTCGTCACGATCTCATTTGCGCGCTGCTGCCATAAGCTTAAATGGCTGAGTTCGACACAAAAAAAAATTTTATTTAAAAAAAAGTAATTGTTTTTTAAAGGCAATAGCCTTATATTTGGCCATTGGCATGTGTATTAAACATAATACATGCTTTTACATGAGCTGTCATGCCTCCATTTTGTCAGATGCAGAAATGTATTTGGTTATTAGCTGAATACATTTCTGCACTGACACTGTTCTTATACAGAGTCCCTGCAGCTTGGTGGATACCAAAATCACCTCATTTGCATGGTTTTCACCAGTAAATCAATAATCTCTGACAAGAAAAACTTCTACTGTAAACTTCAGGAAACTCATATTAACAACTCTAAACAGTTCTGGTCATCAGTAAATAGACTTCTTTCCCCAGGAATGGCTAAAACTCCTTCCCCTCTAAATGCTGACCCAGAAACCCCTCTCCAGACTGCTAATGCTTTCAACTCTTTTTTCACTGAAACTATTCAATCCTTAGCCAAACAAATGAACTCTAACAACTCTTATATTCCAACTAACATAACTAACTCCTCCTACAACTTCTCTCTAAAACCTATATCTACTTCTTTCATCTACAGACTCATTCACAAACTGAAACCCTGTACCCCTTCTGCTGACAAGCTCCCTTCTCTTTTCCTTCAGAAAGCTGCCAAAGAAATTGCATATCCTATATCCTTACTTATCAACAGAACTATCCAAGAAGGAACCATCCCTAATATCTGGAAAGTCTCCTATATTATCCCACTACAAAAAGGTGGTAACTCCTTGACCTTTCCAACTTTAGACCAATTGCCCTTCTCTCACCTAGCAAAATCATGGAAAATGTATTCATCAACAGCTGGTACACTATCTCTCTCCACTGCATAATAGCAAACTGCCAGCATGGTTTCAGACCCCACCACAGTACCACCACTGCCCTTCTTTCGTTTATAGATACTATCAACAAAAATCGAAACAACAATACTCTCTCTTCCTCTTTTCATTGATCTCTCTAAAGCTTTCGACATGGTCAACCACACTCTCTTAATTAACATTCTTGCATCTCTCTTGTGATAAACTAGCCATTAATTGGTTTAGATCTTATCTTAACAACAGACAACAAGCAGTAATATGGGAAAACCATATCTCATCACTCTTACCCATTTCCATCGGAGTTCCCCAGGGCTCCATTCTTGGTCCACTTCTGTTCTCCCTCTTTATTAACGATCTTCAGACTGCAATCCCACAAATAATTCCACCCTTATCTGCTCAGCACCATCCTCTACTGAACTGAGCTCATTGACCCAAAATACCTTTAACACTGTAGAAACTTGGTTTTCTAGACGGTTTCTCCTACTAAATGCCAAAAAAACTAAACTCCTCCTTTTCTCCCCCACCACTCCCCTTTAAACTTTACCATTTCCTCAAACAATGGCACTATCATCTCACCTGATCCAACTACAAAACTCTTAGGAATAACCATTGACAATAATCTCTCCTTGATCAGCACATTAACAACACCATCAAGATTGTTAACAGAAAAATTGGATCCCTATATCGTATCAAACCTTTTCTAACCCCAGCAACTAGAACCAAAATTGCACAATCTCATCTCCTATCTTCTCTCCTATATGCTTCCCCCATTTATACAAACCTTAAGAAAATCAATCTTAACAAACTTGTAAATTGCTATAAAACATAGCTCAACAGCCCACTACTAACCCCTTCAGGACCCACCATTGTATTAACTTAAAACAACTTGGCTGGCTTGAATTTCAAAACTACCTACTAATTACTCAACTCACTATAGCCCACAACATATTACACCAACCTGACAACACCCCAATACTCTCTCAACTTCTAATCCCTTACAACAATCTTAACTCCTCTACTAAACTCATGACACAATCTATAAAGGTAAACAACACAGCAGGTGGTTCTCTATTCACTAACACAATAGGCAGAAGTTGGAATCTCTTACCTAGTGACTTAACTCTGACTACATCCCTGCCTCAATTCAAACAAAAATTAAACTGTACTTCCAAAATCATTGGCTTTGTTCCTGCAGTACACCTGACTAACCATTTTCTCTTACTCTGTTTCTCCTCCTCTCTTGTCATCTCCACCTTTTCATTTCTCATCCTCTTACTGTTCTGATTTAAGTATGTACATTTTATATACAATTGCTAACATGACATTAACTGCATTTTGTAAACTTGTTTCTCTTTTGAAATTATCTTTCTTTCTTTGTGTTTTTATTAATTCCAATTTTTTCCTATATCTTAGAGTAATAGTTTTTTATGTGATGTACTTAGTATTTAGTGGAGCTTTTCTCCTCGGGCCTCTGCTGAAAATGGACATGTATCCAGTCAGACTAGCCCGGTCAACAAATGTAAAATAAAATAAAATAAAAAAAAAAAAATAAATAAATAAAATGAGGTGATTTGCATATTTTCTGGTTTTCCATGCAGGAACAGTGTAGGGTCAATCGTGCATGTGAAAACGGCACTTTCTTGGATCGCTCAGTGGCCATTTTCCATGCAGGAGCTCCTACACTGTTCCTGCACAGAATTTTCAGCTTCCTGAATCCCAGGGCATGTGTTTTACAAATAAAATCTGATAACTCTGTCTCCCCACTAACATCCAAACAATCACACTTTTAGCTATATTTGCTAGTCAGGTTATTTCTTGTTGTTTATGCATGCTAACAAAGCAACAAAATGAAATTGCTGGCCTGTGCAGAGATGTCAGCCAAATGAAAAATAACAAAAAGTACACTGTAGAGGAAAAATGATGATACTTATTACAACTAAATTAATCTTAACCATATATAAAGATTTGATCTTTAGCTTTTTAAACTTCAAACTCATCAAAATGTTTAAATAGGCTTTTTTGAGTATGTGAGCAACATTAATTGATTCAGGAAAAATGTAATAGTTGATAGACATAGATAGATAGATAGATAGATAGATAGATAGATAGATAGATAGATAGATATCAAAATGATTTCAATGTGACTTCCAAGATGGCTGCACACTGTGTGACAGCTTAACTGAAGCTCTTCCAGTGTGAAAACAGAAACTCAGAAGAGAGTAATTGAATTTGTCGTTTTTGATAAATTTCCGTTACTGGCTAGTAGGTGCAATACCTAGGTGCCAGCAAGGAAGAAGTTTGGAGAGCCAGAAAGATGATCAGACAGAAAGTGCAAGAAGGGCGCACTAGCTGGGAAGAGTCCTGCAGCTGTTCAGCAGAAAGCAGTCCAAGCTTCAGCTTTGATATAGGATGTGACTTCCAGGGGAAGAGGTGGGCCAGATGTGCTCAGGGCTGATTGAAGTAAACAAGGCACTGAAACAGTGTGTCAACTCAAGTGGCAAAAGGCTGGAGAGAACTGAAGAAGCTTTAAACAGATATTCAGATGGGTTGGTGGAGCTGCGAAGGTCAGGGGTCAAAGTGGAGAGGAAACTGGCTGGATGTGGGACTGCTCATGAACAGATGTTTCAAAAAGTGGTAGAAAAGAATTAGAGAACAGAGGATGTAGGGGAGAGGCTTGGATTTTCTGCTCTGCTAGAGAGGCTGGCAGTAGCAGACTGTATTGATTTGATGAAAGCACAGATGGGAGGTTAGACTGATATTCCACAGCAGGATTGAATTGGCACATTTTGTGTGTGCTCCAGATGTGGTCATGGAAAAACAGCCAATAGCTCTAATACTACAGATGAAATCTTACTAGTGGAGAGAGTTGGTTCTGGCAGAAATGTGGCAGAGGGTAAATTGCTAGAGGTTGTTGACAGTGGAGTATTTGTGAAAAATGGTTATTCACTGTGCACCTGGTGGAAAAGAAGTAAATTTATTCAGGCAGTCAGGGAGTGTCAGAAGGCAGGTATAGCATTTAAGCTGTTGTGTTACTCTATCTCAAGAATTTTTTTTCTTTGAGGGGGGTTTGAATTAATTTTTTTGATGCAGAACATGCGACGGAAGAAATGCAAAAGTTTGTTCAACATGGGGTGGGCTATCCAATAGAGGAGGACTCTCTTTCTTACTCTTCTGATAAGGCTCATGGAGAGACTGTACCATTAAAGTCTTTTTCAATGTTCCAAGAGAAAATGCTTAGGAGACAGGGATGACATGGAGGTTGACTAGAAGAACCTGGATTATGTTGGAAATGAACCATAGGCTGGAATTGGGTGAAAGAGATCAACAAGCAGAAAGCAGTAACTTGGGAATCAAAGAATAAGTGTGGGATTACAGAGCATCAATCACATTTGTGAAATATGGCAGAACAAGAAAACCTGGAAATATTGAACTTTTCTGACTTTGTTAACCTTGTGGAAGACTCCAGGCTATGTGCCCTACTTCATGTCATTAATGTTTGGAAGAACATTAAGGAGAGTGGAAGAGGAAGGAAAGAGATAACTAAGTAAAACAATTTTTATTCTTAATAGTATTTTTATAACATATGACATGTACTGCATGTTATATAGTAAAGTATTTTCAGTTATTTTTGCGTGTAATAGGGATACTAAAGTAAACAAGTGCCCTTTTTTCCTCTTGTTTAGTTTTAACAAATGTAGGCACTGAAATATAAAAAGAGAAGAAAGCCTGGACAAAAGTATGTTTAAAATAATAGGCTGTATTTTTAGGTTGTTAAAGTGAGAGTGAGTTTTGAAAGTATGCAGATCATAATATAACTAAAATTGATATGTGTTTTTACTTTTGCATGGGAGAATGACTGGAGTAAGGACATTGGCTTAATCTAACAATAGGTTTTAAGTAGAAGCAAGTAAATAAAAGAATATTCAACATGATGCAAAGTTTTCCTTTAGCAGATAAATGTTCACAATGCAATCTGACAGGTTTGTAGCCAAAGGCAACTGTGTAATCTGGATCTCATGTTTCTATGGAAACAACGTGGTAAGAGGGCAATACAAACTGAATAGATTTTTCTTTCCACAGCTAAAAGAGAATGATTTCTGAAAGCATTAAAGCTGTTTTCTACATCTGGAAGAGGAATAAAGGTTAAACAAAAACAGACAGAACTTAGTATAAGTAGAAGTACAGGCTGTATCATGCATCTTAGCAGGCATAACCTTCATTATAAGTCAATTAAAGCATCAGAGTGTAGATGTCAATCTGGGACAATTGTTTCTATTAGGAGGGTTAAACTTCATTATTTGAAGATGTACAACATTTTGTGTGTTTGTATTAAGTTAATAATTTATGAGAATGTTCGGGGGTTGTTTTTTGTTTGAGGGCTTTCATTAAAACAAAAAGTCTTATAAGATGTAATATAGGTTCAGACTGATAGGACAAGAAACAACTGTATAAAAGAACAACTTGCCAAATATTACTGTGTGTATGTAACATGAAAGCTGGAGCTTGACATTTTAAAAAAGCTGTTATACATAGCAGGTGGAAATAATAACTTATGATCATAATGGCAGCACTTTCCATATTATCTTTGAATGTGAATGACCTCACAGTTATATACAAAATGAAAGAGCAGTGAACTATATTAAGAAATGAAGAGTACAAATAACTATGATACAGGAGACACATTTGCAAAGAACTGAGCATATGAATTTGATAAAGAAAGGATTTCAGGATGGTTATTCAGCAGACCATCTGGGACAAAGAAAAAAAGAGAATACTTATATTAATTGCTAGAGGAATTCTAATAGTGATGGGGGGGGGATAATAATGGTAGATTTGCAGTAGTAAACTGGCAAGGAAAAAGGATTATGCTGACATGTTGCACCTAAAACTGCTACAATGGCGCTTAAGCAAATTCTAGGAAAACTAATCATCATTCAGAAGGAAATATTACTTATTTGCAAGAGCTATGATGTATCTGAGGGTTTAGAAGGGAAAATATAGCAAAAGAGTGTGGATTTTTGAAGACATTTATAAAAATATTTGGTATGGTACATGTGAATTCAGTAGTAGGAGCTCAGAGAGCATTTATGTATTATTCCCAAAGGTAGAAAAACTAGGCTAGGCTAGACAGAAATTACATTTAACAGGAACATGTGCATTTAATTGAAAGCTTTGATATGCATCCAATAACTATTTCAGATCATGCACCAATAATAAATAAAATTAAAACGCAGGGTAATAAAATACAAATGAAACACTGGTGCTTCTCCACCTATCCATTAAATAATGAGGAATTTAAGGAATGGGTATTGGAAATTATTTGGGGGTTACTAGGGAAGATAGAATTTCTTCAGAAAATATAGCTATTGAGTGGAATAAAATGGAAGTGGAGTTTAAAAAGAGGGTAGAAATAAAAGAAAAAGATACGGTTAAGAAGTAATAAGAATTATTTAGAGGGACTGACAAAGGTTAAAGTATGGCAGAATAGGAAGAATTTCACAGAACAAAATGAAACACAACTGCAGAGTGCAAAAGAGAAACCAAGGGACTATCAGGATAATATGCATGAGTTTAGAAAGATTATTGTTAAGCAACTGGTTTTTTTTTTTTGTAATAACTCGAGAGCATAAAAACTTTTAGCACAACTCAGTTAACAGAAAGTAGAAAGGGCTCTTGCCAAGCTTAGCTAGCCTGTAAGAAGGAAAATAATCAGAGATCCTGTAATCCTGTACAAGTATTAGAAATATTTCAGAAATTTTGTGAAAATCCTTATAAAGCAGAGAAATTTGTAAATTAAGAAAAAGTACAAATGAAAATGTTTATGGAAGAATTAAATATGCCAAGGGTAGAGTTAGATGAGGCTCAATTATTCACAGTTAGCGTAGGAGATAAGATAAAAATTGTGATGTATAACTAATCTATAGGAAAGTCCCCAGGAATAGATGGTATTCCTGTGGAAGTTTGGAAGCTATAAGGGAAAAACTGACAAAGATCTGGAAGGTTTTTGTTTAACAATATTTTAAAAGGAAGAGAAGCACCAACATCCTGGAAGAAAGCTGTGGTGGGTGTAATACCTAAAGATGGTAAAGACCCATCAGATCCAGCTTCATATAGGACCATTTTGATTATAAACCGTGATTATAAAGTGTCTGTGTCTATAATGGCTAAAACTCTTGAAATGTCGAACGTCATATGGTTGACACCATATGATCGACATTTCAAGAGTTTTAAGGTTGAATTTAATGGTGCCGTATGATGCAGAATGGGAGAATTTCCCTTTTCTGCACTGAAGTACAGTCTCGGAGTTGGTATATTTAAGTAGGGGGGTTTGGGGGGGTGCAGGGGTGCTTGACCCCTGCTCACACCATTGAGGTATGTTATATATTCGGTCTTTCAAACTTTTCAACCTTATAATTTTTATCAGGAAATGCACAACTTGCTGGACATCTTCAAGAAGGTCACCAAATCAATGGATTTAGGCAAAATGGTGCATACTGCCAAGGCATTTGGGGTCTATGTTATATATTCAAATGTTTAAAACTTTGAATACCATATGTTCAAAAACATATGGTCAAAGTTGTGCAGACATGACCTGCCTTTGAAAAAAGCAAACTGCGTTGGCTTCAATGTCTGAGGGTTTTCTATGTCATCATTTATCATAGCTATGATTATGCTTTTCATGGCTTTACATATTAGAATAGTCAGGTTTATAGGTTTCTGTGTCTGTGCATGATTTGTCCTTGAGCAGAGGGATAATGGCCACAATTGTTTATTTATTCATCATGAAGTCTGTGTGAAGGCTATGGTTAAATAGTGATTTTAGTGGGCCCAATAGCTCATATTTCATACTATTAAGGAGGCATTCTGTGATAT
Organism: Protopterus annectens; assembly: GCF_019279795.1. NCBI lineage: Eukaryota > Metazoa > Chordata > Ceratodontiformes > Protopteridae > Protopterus > Protopterus annectens. Next base: position 668,681,231 of record NC_056734.1, read on the forward strand.
TATGAGGTCCCATTGATGCAGTGTTTTTGACCTTAGAGAGTGCATTAAGGACCTGTTTCCTAGTAACAGTTGCAGGAGGTAAGGTTGGGGGCAATTCTTGAGGGGTACTGTGAGGCTGAAAGTGGTGGGTAAAAACTGAGATTAATTTGTGGGTGGTAAAAACTGAGATGAATTTATCAGCCAGTAGATTTGCACATTGTAGTGCCTTGCCCTTCAGACTGCAAACATAGCTAAAGAATACCTTGTGACTGCCCTTAGATTGGGAGGCTAATTTCACCTCAAATTTGTCTTTGGCAGACTTAATGTATCCCCCAAATTGCTTATTTAGTTTGAAGAGGGAGTTCTTACCTTGCTTGTCAATCCTTGGAAATTATATTCCTCCTTTTGTTATACAACCTATTTATACTGGGATTCCACCAGGGGGCTTGTTTTATGAGTTTGTCACATGGTTATTTCTGGTAGGTACTACCGCTTCTATGCAGTTTTATTAGAGTTAAAGATGTTAAGATTTCCACTGGGTGTGACAAGGGTGGGCAGGATTAGGAATAAGTATATTAGAGGGTCAGCCCAGTTTGGAAGGTTTGGAGACAAAGCCACAGAGGCAAGATTCCGCTGGTTTGGATATGTGCTGGGGAGGGATGCAGAGTATAATGGGAAAAAGATGCTAAGGATGAAGCAGCCAGGTAACAGGAAAAGAGGAAGGCCTAAGATAAGGTTTATGGATATGGTGAGAGGACATGCAGGTGGTTGGTGTGACAGAGCAAGATGTAGAGGACAGGAAGAAATGGAAACATGATCCACTGTGGTGACCCCTAATGAGAGCAGACAAAAGAAGAAGAGGACTACTGCTTCTATGCAGCTGTATACATGGTTACATAGGGTTTTTGTGAACAACTCTGCATAGGAAGCAGTGTTCTCTGGGTTTGGGGGGTTGAAATTTTGACAAGATTTCACTAAAAAGTAGGAAGTTTGCCTTCATATAATGCCCAAAAATTCCAGGGTTAGTTGGTGTCCCAAGCTTTATTTTTATTTTGAAGGAGACAGCTTTATGATCTGACCTGACCAGTGAGGACGTTACCCTTGGGGAGGTGCAATGTTCCGCCATGTTGGTGAGAACTAAGTCAAGGATGTTGATGCCCCTAGTGGGCATACAGACTAGATGGTATAGAAAGTTTGTTAACAAAGTCCAGCAATATTTGGGCCTGCAATTTTGGATCCTGTATGATTCCCAGTTTATGGTGGGTAGTGGAAACCCCAGTGAGTATGGTGTTATGTTGAATGGAGAGTGACTCCAGTACATTTAAGTATGAGGTGTGGATTCCCTGGGTGAAGGACCTCACAAAGAATTTGTAAGACCTTTCCTTATGGTGCATTGTATGTGGAGAAGCCTAACTGCATCATATTGCTTGGCTAACCATGAGGTGGGTTTGTTTTAGATGTAAAAAGTGGCACCTCCATCCTTTGTCCCTTTCTGCAATATAGCTGGTCTAAATGTGTGGAAGGCATTATTAACCTGCACTGCTGATATGCTCTTTGTCGCTTAAATCCATATACCAGTAATGACACAGACATCATCTATATTCTCCAGAGTAAGGAGTGTTTGCAGGGAGTGAATATTTTTTTCCATTTTTTTTTTTTTTTTTTTTTTTTTTGCTTTGAGCAGTATCACCTTTAGATTATCCTGAGCTGGTTTGGATAGTTTTGTCAGACTGGCAAGCCTAAAAAAGGCAATATGGGGTGGATAAAGTTTAATGAATATTCAAAAACTTAGAGAGGTCAGATGCAAATTATCCCATGCAAAGTAGAACAGTGTGTCAACCATATTCTCCCAGGCAGGCCAATATTGCATCCCCTTTGAATAACACCAAAACTATGCCAATTGTCATTTATTTTGTGTTTGTACTGTGGCATCATCCTTGGAGAGGGTTGAATACTACTCAGTGCTAGGCTTATACCTGCCTGGGACACAGTGAGCTCAATCACATCTCTCTTCATAAAGTCCAAGGAGATACAGCTCAGGTCATTTATGTCCACGTGGACTATTACTGAGTCATACTGGTGCTTGTGGTTCACTGACTTTTGAGCCTGCTTGATTTGGCGGATCCTGGACCTTGATAGGAAGCTGATAGTAACCATCTCATTACTCAGCTTGGTGAGTAGGACATCAGAGTATCTCACACTGGAGTCTCCTGTGACCAAATTATTAGATGGTGTGGTTGGCTGCCTTATGCGCTTAGATGTGACGCACTGTGGGATATGGCTGAATGAGTCATGGTGGGTGTTACTGCAGTAGTGGGTTTTCAAGGTTGCTCAAGATACTTGTTTCTGCATCTCAGAGGCTACTGAAGTTTAGGCAACATATTTTAAGAGTCTCAGCATATAAAGATCTATGTCTTTGTTTTGTAGACTGTGTGGTACATATTGTGTGTTGTATGTTTCTGACAACCTGTTTGGGAGTTGTAATAGTTCTATGTGAGAGCTATGCCTTCAGAGAATGTATATAATTACATCTTTCACATACTTTATCAGAATGTTTGAGAATTAAGTAGTTCTCAGAAGACATGAGATGGTTTTTGCATTGTCTCAGGATGACCAGTTCTATCAAGCTGGTTACAGAGATAGGAGGAAAATGCAGATCCATGTTTTCAGGTATCAAGCTAGTGGGCTTCAATGGAACTGGTGTCAAGAGGATGTTAAAGTAAGGCTGTGGACAGTGTAAAAACTGTTCATTCTATGCTTCTTTTACATGTAACCAATGTAGGAGAGAACTAACATGTATATAACAGATTTACTTTGTAGAGCAGTGCATATCTCTACACATAACCAGGTGCTTATTGAGCACCTACATTCTCAGGAGCTCTTGGAGGTTAGTTTTATAAGGAACTGGAGATTCTAAGTACAGGGAACTGCTAAACATTGATTGTGAAGCTAGGCTTTGCACAAACATGGCAGCTTTATACAGGCAGAGGGAAACAAGCAAAATATCCCACTGACTAATTACCACAAGAACACTTTAGGTTTCCTAGTGATTATCAGCAGAAAATAGGGCCAGACTTCTCTCTTCTCACAGCAGAGGGCTGACTTTACTGTTCTAACTGTAAATCACTGAAATGAAGTCTAAAGTGCAGTGCAGCAAATAATCAAGTTGAAACAGTAAACCAAGCAGCCAGCACTAACCCCCAGATTTAGCAAGCTCTGCATGGTGTGCAGAAATAGTGCAGAAGCTGCTGGAGGCAATATGGCCACTGTGCGATCCAGGAATAAGCTCCAGGGATGTGCACGAGTGCTCCAGCACTACTCCTGCATGGACACAGCTCCTGTATGCAAATTACCCCATTTGCAGGTACAACCATGCAAATGAGATGAATTTGTGATCCAGGAAGCTGTCAGCCAGCCGTGCAGGACTAGTGTAGTGTGCAGAAATGTACACGGTTAGTAACCGAGTACATTTCTGCAAACTACAAAACAGAGCCATGACAACTCCAAATAAAGGGTGTATAGTATGTGTAAAGCATGGCAATGGCCAAATATATGGCCATTGGCATGGATAACAGTTGCCAAAATAAAAAAAATAACTTTTATTTTTTTTTAACCAATTTCAGCTGTTTAAGCATAGGGCAGCGGCGAGCAAATGGGATTGGGCCAAAAAAAAACTGAAATAAGCATTGTATCCAAAATCACTATATTGCCGTTATACTCAATGGCAGGCAGAAGACAACATGGCCAGTGAATACTAGTTGCTAAGGAGGAAGGCTCAGTGTGGAACTTGTAACTATGCATTAGCAGGCAATCCTATGCAAATGAGTGGAATGATACTGAATCCCAGATTTACCGTCAATGCTAGCCAGCACCCAACTGTGTAAGTGCAGGAATACCATGTTGCAAGCCTAAGAGTTAGCTGACATCATGGTGGGGGGGGGTGTCAGGCATACTGTAAGCTTATTGGAACCCTGTGGCTTGGGTTTGCCCTTAGCTTAGCAGAGCTAACCAAGGAGGTGTGTCTGAGACTGCCTAGCACTCTTTACATTGCCTAAGCGAGTGTGCACGCAGCGCATCGGGTTTTAAAGGAAAAAAAACGAAACCAGGAAATAGCAGCTCTGTGCACATCTGAGCACTGTGTTTGCACGGCATGCCCCCGGGCTTAAACAGGAAGGCAATAGGAAGGGAAAACAGCAGTAGGAAGGTAATCAAGGAGAACTAGCATAGCTGGCAGGTGAAATGTATCAGAATCAGGCAATTACACAGGCAGCAGCCCAGCCCAGCACACCAGTGTAAACTATGCAAACACCTTACCCTCTGTTTTTTCCTACATACTCTACACCACCGATATACACAAGCGGGGAAATTTTACCAAACAAAACAACAAAATGATAGGGGCTGCAGCAGCTATTATACATCAACATGTGGAAGAGGCTGAGGGTGGTGAGGATGAGAATGCTGTTGACCAACCCACAGTGAGGAGAAGGAGAAGAGTGTACAGACCCAGGGTAACCTAACAGGGGCTACATGAGCTGGAGATAGTGAGTGCTATAGGGGGGACAGAGACCTCCTACAGCAAATTGTTAAGCTGTGACGGCCACATCTCACACATAGAACCAACAGAGGGGAACCCATCCCAGTGGATACCAAGGTATATATAGGCCTAAGAATACTAGCTACAGGTACCTTCCAAAGGCCAACTGGGGATATCATGAGGATCTCACAGGCATCAGCATCCAGGGTACTCCACCAGTTCCTAGATGTCATGTCAGCACATGCCGGTGAGCACGTATATTTCCCCAACACCTGTGAGGTGTTGGCCAACAATATGCATCTCTTCCACCAAATAGCAGAATACCCTGAGGTAGTAGGTGCTATAGACTGCATGCACATATGCATCAAAGCACCACCCGGTGAGCGGGGTATGGTCTACACCATCTGCAAGGGCTTCCCCTCCATCAACTGCCAGCTCATGTGCGATGCCCAGGGCATTATAATGAATGTGTGCACTGGCTGCCCTGGAAGCTATCACGACTCCCACATCTGGCATCTGATGCAGCTGTACCAGAGATTTGCCAATGGGAACATCCCTTACAGTCACCTGCTGGGGAATGCCGGTTATGCACTGGAGCCATGGCTGATGACACCCATCAGAAATGCACACACACCTGAACAAAAAGTCCATAATGAGGCACACGCACAGACAAGAATCATAATAGAGCATGTGTTTGGGATGCTCAAGTCATGTTTCTGGTGCCTGCACACATCTGGTGGAGCCTTGCAGTACTCACCATCTACATGTACCTAAATTGTCATCGTATGTGCCATGCTACACAATATGATCCTGCAGAAACAGCTGCAGTAGGAACAGCATGGGGCAGGGCCACACAGCCGCCCCACCATTGCCCAGGCCTGCAGAGACACAGAATGACTAGGAGGAGGAACAACCTGAGCCTGCTCCAGTAGGCAGAAGGAGGCTTGCCCATTATGCCCAGGCCCTGACAAAAAGGCAATGCATAGCACATACACTGAAATGGTAGGGACTCAGGGAATGACACCTTTCTCTGACTCACACATACAGTAAAAGGGATGCCAAACATGACACTACCTGTGCTTAACCATGTATAGGGAGTGTACTATGTGCATCCAACATAGTCAGCCCTCCAGCACCATTCTCAATACTGGCACAGCCACAAGGTAAGTCACTCTTCCTACCAATTGCCTAATGGAGTAGTATGTGTTGTTACTTGTATCTATGGTATGGATGTGAGCATGCAAGGGAATTGGGTGGCTGAATGGGATGCCAGCAGATAGTAGACACCTATAGTGGCAGCATGAGATCTGTAACAAATACTGGTGTCACCACAGTAGCCAGTACTAGACAAGGTGACAAAACTCACTGCAGGAAATGTGCTGGGCCACATGTGTGTCCATAGGACACACACATGCCAGTCAGGGAGGCTCACATACCCAACAACAGCCTCAGCCAGCAGGACAGGTATAGACAAACACAAACAAAGGCTGTGCTAAGGCCTCTGATTGATAACTATGGAGAAAATCCCCCCAAGACCTACACAGACAGACTACAACAGGGCAGGCAGTGGGATGTTAGTTCTGAAGGATAAGAAGTCAGAAACTGAAATGTAGGTCAATCAGACCTAAGACCTGTAGTACACTTATATGCCTCCAGTCAGCATGATAGGTTAGAATATAGAATGAAGTGGAGTACCTGAAATACCAGTACAGTCATAGCAAATGTGTATGTGTCAAGTGTGCCCCACAATCCTATGTAGAAATGTAGTAACACTCATGTGTGCCCCCCATCCTATGTAGAAATGTAGTAACAGTCAGGTGTGCCCCCCAATCCTATGTAGACATGTAGCAAGAGTCAGTTGTGCCCCCTCCCAAAATCCTATATAGAAATGTAGTAACAGTCAGGTGTGCCCCCCAATCCTATGTAGAGCTGTAGTAACAGTCAGATGTGCCCCCACAGTCCTATGTAGAAATATAGTAACAGTCAGGTGTGCCCCCCCCCCACAATCCTATGTAGAACTGTAGTAACAGTCAAGTGTGCCCCCTCAATCCTATGTAGAAATGTAGTAACAGTCAGGTGCGCCCCCAATACTATGTAGAAATGTAGTAACAGTCAGGTGTGCCCCCCCAATCCTATGTAGAAATGTAGTAACAGTCAGGTGTGCCCCCCCCAATCCTATGTAGAAATGTGGTAATAGTCAGGTGTGCCACCAATGCTATGTAGAAATGTAGTAACAGTCAGGTGTGTCCCCCCATCCTATGTAGAAATGTAGTAACAGTCAGGTGTGCCCCCCCCCCCACAATCCCATGTAGAAATGAAGTAACATGTACATGTAGGTATAATAACAGTGGAGCACAGATTACCTGAGCTGGCCAAGGTAGCAGGATAGATTGTAGCATGTGTACAATATGCAGGACTGTGTGTGTTAGGTTGGTGTGTGTTGTATATTGTGTGAGAGTGGTCAGTATGTACTCATGGTGAGGTTTGTCCTGGTGGCCATTGCCCAGTACCGCCAATGACAGGGCCAAATTCTCACAACTGGAGTGCCAAACACAATGTTTCCCAGCAAAACACATTCCAGCAGTAAGTCATAGTAAATGTTTGGAAGTAATATGTGTCACCATCTGAAAGATGGACATGGCATGAATGTCGGCCCAGATATAGAAGCAGTAAACAGGGGGGAGTACCTCAGACAGATAGTGTGTAATATGTAACTGTCAAATGGACACACCCTTGGAATTGTACATACAGATTTGCAGCACATTATTTGGGCTTGTAGTAGGGAATACCGATGTTGTCTGGCCAAACACTGTCAGACAACAAAGGTCATAGGAATGAAGCATTGAGAAACAGCTGATGTCCCTGCACAAGCCAGCATAAGTGGAATGCCCCATGCATATCTGTGAGTCAGATGCAAGTAGTGTCCATAGCATGCATGCACCCAGCTCACCCCACCACCACCCACAGGTACCTCTCCAGTGTTATCCCTGCTGCTGGGAATGAGTACAATATGACCCCCACCTGTGTATGGCAATAGTGAAAGAATGCAGCATGCAGAGCAGGTGTCCCATGCCGATGTGTCCCTAGCTGTAAGAAGCACCCTGCCAGCATCCACACCACTGGATCAATAATGACAGAATGTATTGGCATTAACACCTTGCACACCTACCCTGTCACCCCAGGGGAATATAGTGTACTGCAGTCTGGGACTGTAGGAGTGACATAATGCAATGTCCTGCTACAGCTGGCCTGCATCACTACCAAATAGCCTACAGTCCTCTGCCAAAGGCCTGTGTCTCACCCGTACTGCCAATGTATGTTATGTCATGGACTCCCAAATGACAACATAACACAGTCCACAGAACCCAAATGCAAGGCCATGTGGACAAATCACAGTAACATGTCCACCATGTCCTACTGCATGAACTGTGGACCAACACCAAATTCTGCTGGGATGAGGTGATAACTATAGGGAACATATCAGATAATGTTTGCATAATGTATGAAAGAGGATAGAATAATAAGGGGGGGCAGGAGCATGGGCGGCATGGAGTGTGTGAAGTCCAAAACTCAGCCGTGTGCACATACTATCCCCGGCTGCAAACACAAGAATGGGTGGCTACAAATCTGCTCATAAACCACAATGTGAAGGGTTAATGTCCAGAATTATGACCCCTGCCTCTGGGTAACCTGTGTGAATCTGTACAGCCGTGAGGTATGGCCACAGCAGGATATGGCCATACTGTAACATTGATGGATGTACAAGCATGGGATCCTCTGCCACCACTATACCAAGGTGCTGAACTATTTACACAGACCCAGCAGCAAGTGTCTGCAGCTTCCCCTCCAGAATGGCATGATTGTGCAAGAATATGTAGGGTGCTGACCACAATACTGGACACAGCTGCATTCACCCTGAGTTCCCCAGAACACTACTGCAAGCAAATATGTACACCTGACAGTACTTGATGACATAAAACATCACAGTGTATAACAGTACATATGTCTGAATATCTCTGTTAACACCAGGACCATGTAGCAGAAGCAGCACAGACACAATTACCTAAAGTAACTCACTATCCTTTGCCCATTTTGACCCCATATTGTCAACCGATCTGCAGATATCCTGCAGAAACAGTTTGCTAGCTGTAGGTGTAGAACACAAACGTCTGCACTGGAGTACAATCTACCTGGAATGGTTCACACATTCAATACAGAAGGTCATACTGGGCATGCTCCCACACTTAGAGAAATGAAGGCCATGTCAGACAACAAAATACTGAAAGGTCATACTGGGCATGCTCAAATGAAGCATATGTCAGGCAACAACAGTGGACCATACATATATGACAGTCACAGATGTTAGTGCATACACTCCTCAGTACACATCAGTCATGCTTTGCTCACACATTGGATAGGAATACACACATATATCCAAGGACAACAGACTATAATAGGCCAAAAATGCACATACATAGATGTGTGGAAGAGAGTGACAGTGACAATGAGCCTTTCATCATGTGGCCTGTCCCACCCAGCACACCTCCAATTGGCTAAAACCACATAATGTGCAAATGTCAATCATCACTTGACATTTGCCTCTGGTATCCCTCAGCACTATAGTGTCTGTGGTGCTTGTGCTAACTGTGTAACATCTAGATAACTCAGTACGGATGGATGTACAGTAAACACTGCTCGTACCCCAGGATGCAAATATAGATAAATTTATTGACTCCACACAGGGTGGTACACTCCAGGTAAATACTCCACACAAAAAGTAGCAGCAGAAAAATTCAGGTTAAGCGCTTTCAACTGTAGTATAACAGTCTTCCTCATGTTTTTAAGAACATTTTGAAAGGACAAAGTATTAGAGTAGCTAGGATGTCTTCCACTAAAGATCTTATGAAGACGGAACTTGCAACTATCAAAAAACTTTTCTTGGACAGTGGTTATCCCGCTAAGCTCATTACGGAGGTAACCCAACAAATAGAGTGTCAGTGGGGTGACAAATATATTCCCATTTTGGGAAATTATTGTATGGAGAATGGGAAGGGAAAGCCAAATGCCTTAAGTGGAAGAGTGTGTGTTTTGACATACACACCTTTTACACACATGATCATTGATATACTAGCTAGACATTGGGAATTGGTGGCAGCTTTGGACTGCGAAGAGATCTTAGGTAAAACACCCAAATATGTTTATAAGACAGCACCCAATGTGAAAAATGTATTGGAGAGGGCAGCTGGGAATAGAGGTAAAGCTGAAAGGTTGGATCACAGAGGCACCACAAAATGTGGGAAATGTAAACAATGTAGGTACATTAACCTGGATAAAGATATAAGATTGGATGACATCAATGGTACCCATATTACTAGCCTGACGGGAAATTGTGACACCAAAGGTGTTGTATATGTGGCTCTTTGCAAACGATGTAATGCTCATTACATAGGTAAGACCGAAAGACAGTTGAAAAAGAGGATGTATGAACACCATTATAAGATTCAAAAATGTGATACAAAAAATGCCTTATATAGGCATATTGTGGAGAAAGGTAGTGATCACAGTTTCCACTTTAGTATAATAGATCAGGTCCAATTTGCCCCTTTCAGTGGAAATTGGAAAATGGAATTAGCACTCAGAGAAAGCAGATGGCAGATACTAACTGATTCGACCCGTAAACCGGGTTTGAATGATTTTATTAGTATAAAACCTTTTTTAGTTCTTCAATGATTTATTCTTGCCATCTTTGTGGTCATCCAACTTTTAGTTTTATATAACTTTTAGTTTTATACAGCAGAATTTCCATCATTTATGTACATACATATGGTTTTATATGTTTTTATTGTATTTATGTATAGTTTGAATTGTATGTTTTTTACAAATATATCATATTATATTATGTTTTTTTAAAATAATTGTTAGGATATGTAGGTCTTTGTAGATATCATATGTATTATGGTACATGCATATGTCAGGGATTGAGACTTTTATATTTGTGGTTATCAGTATATATGTAGGATGATACGCCTTTAATCTTTTGGCGTTTTTTTTCAGCAATTATACAATTATCAAATTTAGATGGGTATATATTGACATCAATTTGTGTAATGCCTTGTTCTGAGGAAGACTGTTATACTACAGTTGAAAGCGCTTAACCTGAATTTTTCTGCTGCTACTTTTTGTGTGGAGTATTTACCTGGAGTGTACCACCCTGTGTGGAGTCAATAAATTTATCTATATTTGCATCCTGGGGTACGAGCAGTGTTTACTGTACATCCATCCGTACTGAGTTAACTGTGTAACATGACTGTACAGGTCAGTAGTCATCTAGCAGTTGTATACACGTACCTGTGGAATATAAACCTGTGTGTGCCTGAGTGTTGTGTGTCTGCCTCTAGATGAATGGGTTATGGCCCATGCACACACACTGCACTCCCCATTGCCCTAATATTGCAAGCCTGCTGATGTCTTCACCTTGCAATACACCTTTGGGTAGTAGCAGCCCAGTAATCTTCATGGAGTGTCCTATAACTGCGTAATGCTGTAGTGTGCTGTACTAGCTAGGTAGGAGTTTTCATCCCAAATGTGACAACTGTGTATGTGTGTGTGTGTGTGTGTGTGTGTGTGTGTGTGTGTGTGTGTGTGTGTGTGTGTGTGTGTGTGTGTGTGTGTGTGTGTGTGTGTGTTTGTCTGTGTAGGGATCAATGCCTTTTTAGGCCAGTCACACTCACTACAATTTCAAATGCCCTACTTTGGCATGCCTGCTGATGTCATTCACATTGAAATACACCTTTGGGGAAGGAGAAGCCCAGTAATCCCTGTGGTGCATCCTATAACTGCTTAATGCTGTAGTGTGGTATAGTAGTTAGGAAGGAGTTCTAGTCCCAGACATGGCAATTGTATAGTGTGTTTGTGTGTGTGTTTGTCTGTCTGTCCTGTGTAAGGATCAATGCTTTTTAAGGTCATTCACAGTCACTACAGCCTCCATTGCCCTTCTTTGGCAAGCCTGCTGATGTCATTCACTTTGAAATACACCTTTGGAGAAAGAGTAACCCAGTAATCTATGTGGTGCATGTTATAACTGTGTAATGCCGTAGTGTGATGTACTAGTTAGGTAGGAATTCCAATCAGAGACGTGACAACTATGAGACTCGGTGTGTGTGTGCGTGTGTGTGTGTGTGTGTGTGTGTGTGTGTGTGTGTGTGTGTGTGTGTGTGTGTGTGTGTGTGTGTGTTATTCATATCCTGTGTGGAGGTGGGGGTGAGTGTGTAACAACTGGACTCATTGTGGAGTGGGTTTTGCACTTTTCTTATATGGTCGACCTATTATATGTCACAATGTCCACCTTACAAGTATAACAGATGTCAAACAGCACAGAGGCTGGGGTTGACAATCCATACCCCTACATGTGACATCAAGGCCTGGTGAACAATTTAGACAACCCTTTTATTACCCAGAGAACACTCTCAACCCATGTCTCACACACAAACACACTCTGCTAGGCAACAATCTCTATGTTGGTAGTTCCCTGCATTTTGCCCTCAGATAGTAACCATAGTGTTGATTACAGCAGACTAGAGAGGGAATGGCACCCTGTCCCATCACTACAATAGGCACATAATTGCATACAGTGCTCCTTCACTATGTTCCCCACTGGACGCCTGCAACAACTGTAATGCCAGCAAATGTAACTCACAAAGGACATACCATGCCTTATACACATGCCCTGTATGGACAGATGCCACTGACACCAGGGAATACCTGTATCAGGCTGTCAATGTAGGTGCAGGGTCAACTTGGTGTCCATTTCCAGTTCCCACCACATGAGGCCAGGAATGGCACATCTGATGATAACAATACCCAACATGCTCCAGACACCCCAGGTACATTCCACATATCACAGAACATGCATGTGAGACATGTGCACATCCCAGACACTGCCCATGTCATGGACTATAGAACACATACATGGCAAGCATTGCACAGCACTGGCCACCCACAATAGTAACCCAGATGACTGAATGGTGAATACAATACCCACCTGTGTGGGTCAATCCAGACACTACACCTCTGAGCCACACTGCAGACCATTTTCATGTGGCCTGATGCCAAGGTATACCCTTTACCTAGCCTTGTACAGCCTTCTGGCACAGTCAACCACTACACACATGTGAAGCAATGCACCCATACTTGTCAGTACTGGCAATCTGTGTCTGTGTGTGTGGAGTATAATGATTTGAACTCCATTCACACTCACTGCACCTCCCACTGGCCTACTGAAGCATGCCTTCTGATGTCAGACACCTTCACATACCCTTTGCCCATATATTTTATTTTATTTTATTTATTTTATTTTACATTTGTTAACCGGGCTGGTCCAACTGGATACATGTCCATTTTCAGTGGAGGCCCGGGGAGAAAAGCTCCGCTATTTACTACATGGCAGTTATAAACAAACAAGGATGCATTACAAAAACATAAGGCATGTAAACTGCAAATTACATGATGTAAGAAAAAGGTGATCAGGCAGAGACTTAAGTACAGGTAAGCTAAAATGTTGCAGTTTCTTAAGTACAGGGAAGCAAAATATGTAACAGAATTGAATACATTGTTTAAAGTTTAACAATAGAATTTGAGTAGAGTATATTTTAAGTAGAGAGAGTAAAATTCCCAGTGAAAATGGAAAGTGTAAAGTAACAGATTTGAGGGAAAGAGAATAAGAGGCAGGAGAAGAAAGGAGGTAGAAAGTTCAGCTAGGGTTATTGCACGAGCATAGCCGGTGATTGGTTAGAAAGTGTTTCAGTTTGGTTTTAAATAGTGGGATAGAAGATAGGGCTGTAAGGTCTGGGGGAAGTCGATTCCAAATTTTACCAACTGAGTTTGAAAAAATGGAGTCGCCCGCGGAGTTCTTTGAGAGAGAAGTTTGGATCAGTATTTTGTTAGAAGAGCGTAGGTTTTTTTGGTTGTTGTAGGGTTTTATAAGGGTGGAGAGCATAGGTATATTCTCAGGGTGATAAAGGGCTTTGTGGGCAATTGTGAGTTGATTGTATTGAATTAGGTGGGGTAACTCCAGCCAACCTAGGTTTAGGAGATTAAGGCAATGATGCGTTTTATATGGACAGGCAGTGGCAAATCTGGCGATGCTGTTGTATGCTATTGTGAGCTTATTAAGGTTAAATTTTGAAAGATTAGTATAAATGGGGGAAGCATATGGTAGTGTTGAGATTAAGTGGGTTCTAGCTATGGTAGTTCTAGCTTCAGGAGTTAAGAAAGATTTGATTCTGTAGAGGGAACCTAATTTTCTATTAGTTGCTTTAATGATGGAGTTAATATGAACATCAAATTTTAGTAGGTTATCAATAGTAATACCCAAAAGTTTGGTTGTTTGGTCTGGAGAGATAAGGGTGCCATTGTTAGAAATAAGTGTGAAGTTAATAGTAGGAGACAGGTGTGTGGGTAAAAAGTGGAGAAGTTTGGTTTTCTTAGGGTTAAGGAGGAGACCGTGATTAGAGAACCATTGCTCTACAATGGTGAAAGTATTTTGGGTCAGGGAGTGGAGGTCAGCTTGATTTGTGGCAAAGAAAATAATGGTGGTGTCATCAGCATATTGAATACAAGTAGTTAGAGGGGTGGCAAGATACAGGTCGTTAATAAAGATGGAAAATAGAAGGGGACCTAAGATGGAGCCCTGAGGAACTCCTATAGTAGTAGGAAGGAGTTCAGAGAGGTGGTTGTCCCACAAAACAGCCTGTTTCCGATTTTGAAGATAGGAAGTAAACCAGTTTAAGGCAAGACTATCAAGGGAGAGAGATTTTAAATGATGTAGGAGGAGTTGGTGATTGACCATGTCAAAGGCTTTTGATAGGTCTACAAAGAATGCTGATGAGAGAATATTGTTATTGCGGTTATTATTAATGGAGTCAATGAAGGATAATAAGGCTGTGGTGGTGCTATGGTACAGACGAAAGCCATGTTGACAGTTAGCAAGGAGATTATTGGATAGGAGATGATTAAGTAACTGTTTGTGGATGCATTTCTCCATTATTTTTGCAATAGGAGATAGCAGTGCTATAGGGCGGTAGTTAGAATACTCCAGTGAGTCACCCCCTTTGAAAAGAGGGATGATGTGAGATATCTTCCAGAGTGAAGGTATAGTACTTTCTTTTAAGGTTCTGTTGATTAGTATAGAGATGGGGTAGGCTATGGCCTTTGCACCTAGTTGGAGATATTCAGCTGGTAATTTGTCAGCTGAGGGGGTTGAAGGTCTGAGTTTTTGAAGTAGGTATAGAATATAGGAGGTGGGTAGGGGTTTGAGTTGAAATATTGGTGGAGTGCAGCTTGGGTTATCTAATAAAGAGGTGTCAGGGCTTTGTTGGTTGGCTAGTTTAAGTATAGTAGAAGTAAAGAAGGTATTGAATGCATTCGCTGTTTGTAAGGGAGAGTCAGGGCTGGAGTCTAGTGGATTGGGTGTCATCCTGATAACCCCTGTGGTGCATGTGATACCTTCGTATTACTATATTGTGGCAAACTAGCTAGTTAGGAGGTCTAGTCCTGGCCCTGCCAACTGTTATAATGTGTGTGAGTCTCTGAGACAGTGTGGCTGTGTTAACGTTGACACCTGTTCATGTGGACAGGCACATGTACTTTACCTACCTTATCCCTCCTTTATCACTGTTGCAGATGTCACTCACCGTCAGACATACCTTTGAACAGCTCCCTAACATGTAAGCTCTGTGGTGCCTGCAATAATTGCATAGACATATGATAGCAATACATAGTCAGGCAGGGGTTTGAAACCCTGTACTGGTAAGTGTGTGACACAAACATGCTTATATTTTACTCTCCCACCCCCTCCCTGTCTTACTTTGTCTCGGTCTGTCTCTTTCAATCCCTCACTGGTGGCTGTGGAGATGTACACCTGCTTTGCTTAGGCAGTGGCTTGTGTTTTGTAAGTTATGCACACGATCTGCTGATGGCCTCTGCATGAATTGCAGTCCCCTACTAGCTGATTGCATGTGGAACAGCTGTGGTAACATTCCCATAGCCAGTTGCATGGAAACACACTCCTATAGCTAGGAACATCATGTGGGTGTTGGGCCTTTTCATTCACTGTGAGCAGGACCTCATGTCAGTGTTTGGCAAACAGCATCACAGATGGTATTTGGATATACTTCTAACAACATACACTGTGGAGACAGGCCAACAAACGGGAGGGGGATGTTCCAGACATGACTACAGAATGTACAGAATATAAGTGCTGCTCTTCTGCATTTGGAGTAAGTTTGGTTTAACAGGGTTTGTGTGGATATGGCTGGTCTACATGAATTAATACCTGTCATTACAGTGTTATGTGTTTGAGGAAACTCCCACCTGTAGGGTTATCTGCAGACCAGGCAGTGTTTGGAGTCTTATGTTTCTTGTGTTACTCACAGATCACCTATCTTAGAACTGCAGAAGCATAGTCTGAGGATTGCAGTAAGTACATGGTGACAGCCATGAGAGTTGCTGCCTTCATATCCCTCATAGGACATATGTCACAACAAACCCTGTTACAAAAGTAAATGTATGAGGGTATCACAGCAACATGCCAATATTGGCCCAGTGTTTGTGCCTCCAGCCACAAGTCTGTCAACTTTTGTACATATGTCATGCAGTAAGTGGTGCATATGTTCTGTACACCATTATTTATTGACATCATACCTGATAACAAGCCAGTCAGATATCTGCTCAACATGTTATGTATAGTAGGGGTTATTTCTGAGGACATAACCTGGGGATTCTGTGGTTGTGTGTACAGTAGTGGGGTCTGTGTACTTATGGTGATTGTCAACAGTATGTGTATTGCGAATACGTACCTTGGCCTGTGTACAGACTGTGGTAGATGTCATTGTTCTTGGTCCTGTTCTATCTGATGTTACATGCTGCTCCAGTGTTGGTTCACATGTTTGTAGGGCCAAGCACACATTGTGTCCCATACCACAGACAGGCATTGGAGCACACTGTGTTGTGACCCAGTATATGTAGGGTTAGTGTGTGAGTGGCAAATATGAGGATGGCGTTGATCAGACAGTCCATATAGTGTAATATTAAGCTTGCATACCATATGTGGCTGTGGCTGTGTTCACAGGTCTATATTACAACTGCAAAAGTCCGAAACATTGAATACTGAATCAACACATATTACCTGAACTGCGAATACACCGAACACCCTAAACCGCGAAACTCAAAATTTCAAATGGCCATAGCTGTCCAACCCCACCGCGGCTACATACTACCTACACAAACAAAATAAATAAACCACATACATACACTAGCCAAAACCCTACACTAAACCTTACATACATTACTTTCTATGCACTTAACTTAATCCACACCCTAACCCTAAGGTCCGTAACTATCACACACTATTACTATCGATGCACTTACCTTAACCCGCACCCTAACCCTAAGGTCCATAACTATCGCACACTTACCTTACGGAGCTATACCGCAGAAGGGCCAACCATGACGATTCAACAATTTGGATTTTGCACTTCAGGACGACTGGTGTTTTCGTGTTTCGACCAATACGTGTCGACATTTCCGTATTCAGGTAAGTGGACCTTCATGAATTTAATAGGGAACCATGTTCACATTGGTTGTGGGTATGCACTTTCACACAGGTGTCTGATAATGTGTGTTGTGACATGCCTGTAGAGCCTGCTAAATTTGCAGGTACATGTGTATTCCCCCATATGAAATGTAGGCCAGTGTTGTGGCAGTCTGCCTGTAGTTTGTGCAGTGCTTTGTTACATGCCTAGCAGTTTAGTGTAATTACCCAGTGTGATGTTATGTCCAGATATTTGCAAGAAGTACTGCTGCGGGGCCACCATAGCTGTTGTGTATTTCTGACAAAGCAGTGGGATTCTGTACAGATGTATGTTACTAACTACTGGGTAGTAAGTGGCCATGTGACCTCTGCACCACCAGTTATTATGTGTCAGAACAGACAGGAGTGTGTGAATGCATAACCTGTGTGGGCATATGTAGTCCAGTATTTACGTGATATACTGTCAGGCTTGGTCCACATGTCTCGCATGAAGGGGATCTGTGTATTCCTCTGGATTGACCAGAGAGTGCCAGACTGTCCACATATATTGGTAATATCTCTGCTGTAGGCCACAAGATCATTGCAGTGCTATCAGTGGTACTGTACTATGATGTCCTTTGGATGTCTGTCAGTAACCGATGGTGTACATGTCAATAGCAGATGTGACCTCCTACACACAACATGTCTGTAACAACAACCCCTGTTACAGTAGCAACAGTCGGTCCCCTTCTAATGCGAATTTTTAGAGAGAGGCAATTCTGAGCAGGAGATTGACTCTACCATAGATGAAGCTTGGAAACAAAGAGGAAATAAATGTAAACCCTACTTAACAAATAACATGCAGAATGACCATGGTGTTAACCCTGCTCCTGGTGACAATAGGTTCAGAGTTGTGTTTCACTATTCAAGTGATGTAAATGAATACACTAAAATTATTAAGAGAAATTGGCATATTCTACAGGAAGTACCAGTGCTTCTAGAAAAAATTGTGAATACTCCGCTATTCTCTCTTAGAAATAATAAGTCCTTAAAACAACATCTATGTAATAGAACAGATATAATTAGATCTACTCAGTCAGTGCGTAATGGTACTTTTCCATGTAGGCGATGCTCTGAATGCCAATATTTATATAGTAATAGGACATTTACACACCCTACACGTAAATTTACAATTACAAATAATAATTATGTTGACTGCAGAACTGCAAATATTGTTTATTTTTCTTGTTGTCAGAAATGCTATGTGTACTATGTGGGTAAGACCAATAAAATGTTTAAGGACAGGATCCTTAAACATGTTCGAGACATAAATAATGGAAAGGAAACCAATGCTTTAGCTAATCATATTAAGCAGAATCATTGTACACACACCTTCAGGTTTTTTGCTATTCAAGCTGTTTATCTTAATATACCAGGGGGTGACATAGAAAATTTGATGGAAAGTATTGAGCAGAAATGGATTCTCTCACTTAATGCTGAGAGATAGCCTGGCCTCAATGGTACCACTTCTTTAAAACTCTTCTTAAAATCTCATCGCTTGAAATATTAACTTTATGCACATACACAATGTATTTACACATATCTATGCCTTTAATTTTTATACATATGTATATATTTTTATATATATATTTTTTATATATATACATTTTATATACATATATATATATATATATATATATATATATATATATATATATATATATATACACATATATATACTTCTTATAGTGATACTAGATTGCTAGTTTTTAACTTTTCTATTTGGTATTTACTAATGTTTTTAGATGGTGAGCTCCAAATATACATTACTTTATTTTATCTTATTTGACTACACATGATATGTTATCTTCATATATATATATATATATATGTTGTCTATGCATACATATATATATATATATATATATATATATATATATATATATATATATATATTTTTTTTTTTTTTTTTTTTATACATTTCTTTTGCTATATTGTATGTTGTTAACTGCTTTATAATATGGGTTGTGATGATTGCCTAAGTAGACGTGATTTTTTTTTAAATATCAGCTGACTACTAGTTAGACTATAAATGCTTTCTTTAGTTTTATTCATGTGTCTGATGAAGCAACTAGCACAGTCGTGAAAGCGCTTACCTTACTTTTTATTTTATTGTATTAAATATTTGGTGTGTCAGTTTGGTACAGTTTTTTCTTTTGTTTGGCTTTTTACTGTTATCTGCACCTGCCTTGCTTTAAGCTGTTTGGTTTTTGAGTATTATTCCTGGTTCAAAAGACCTGCAATGGCTGTCTATTTTGTTGCTGGGTAGAACAAGGGCTATTGGATAAAGAGTGGTTAAGGCAGTTTTGAGCAGCTTTAAGTGCGTTTGCAGGGGTTTGTGTGAAGCTAAGAGGTGCTAACTTACAGTTAAATGTAGAATCACTTACAACATGTAGGCTTCTCTTACCAGTGCGCAAATCTGCTTAGCCATTACATTGCAGCAATGCTGACACCTGCTTAGCATGGCTCAGCCCTGGTAACCTGTGCTAACATCCCAGTCTGATAACATAGCAGGGTAATGACATCTGTAATAGGTGTATGTAATGCCATGTACATAACATCCATCTATGTGCTGTCAGCACAGTAGCAAGGAGTGTGAGTGTCATGTCTGGGACACTTGAGTATATATGACCTGTACAACACTCTTATCCATGTGAATGTGTTGCATACAAGGGTAGTATCCTAGGTTATGTGTCGTCACACTGGCATGTAGTATATCATGCCATTACTACTGTTGACAGTGCTTTCCCAAGCAAGAGTAGACTGCTAATTGCAGTACTAGCAACAAGCACCCCTGCATGCATATATGGACTCTGAGTCCTCACTGTCATGTTCCTGGTGTGTGAGCTGTGTCTCAGTATATATTTCCTACTGGATAATGATCTGACATGTGGAAATTAACTGTAGACTACTGTCTGTATAGCACATGTCAGTGAGGGTTGCCATCATGTAGTAATGGCATACTTATTGGTGTCAGATGTCTATCTGTGAACAAATTCACCCTACTGCATAGCTAGTTGTCAAGCTGATGTCTGTCAATCCCTGTACAGATGTGCAGATGTCAGGTATCCAGCTTGGATATGTACAGGCAACCTATGCTTCACTGACACTGACATGTCTGCCCAGCTGTGTTATAACTGGCACAAATAGGACACAACACCCTGTACACACCACATGCCATGGGTACCTCCACTACACTACCACAGTCAACATAACATGCTTGTGTACAGGTCCCCAACACAGACACTAACCATGTTTTGTAATACATGTTGCATACAAGTCAACTGGATCACCTCACCGGCCATTTGCAGGAGGAACCCAGAGGATTGGCTGATGCATGTCACTCTCACCCTGAGGGTCACCACAGTGGTGTCTGTAGATGGATTGCCTGCTGGCACATGGCAGGTGGCATGATACCACTGTACACACATCCCCTACACTTCCCATCCCTCCAAGGACAATAGCCAGGTACACACCTATGACCACCTGCAGCAATGCACCCCTGTACTGACAAATATGTACGTGTGCATTACTGAGGATATCAGTGGCTGTGTGTTAGTACACCTGTAGTTGGGAATACCATGAGGACCTTCACACCCACCGCAACACCCATTGCCATAGTTAAATGTGGTTGCTGCTGTACCAGACATTACATGTAGCCTGTTATGCTCCTCTCCCTAAAGGCTACCTGAGCCTTGCAGTACCAGCACAATACTGTTGTACAAATGGGTTGATAGGCATGGGATACCCACTGAGTTCTGGCAAGTGTGTGTATGTGTGCATGTGTGTATATCTGTAGTGTACAGCATTCCGAGGCCAATACGCATTGCCACACAGTATTATGGATATCAATGTTGCTGCCCATAGGAGAGGCATGACAATGCATCACCCTACTATGCCTGTGGCATGTGCATTAGATGCATATTCCTGTAGTACCACTCTTGGGATGGACAATGGGTTGCATTGCAGTCCTGGTCAATGTGTGATGGTGGGTATGTCAGAGTGTCATCATGGGTTCTAGTGCATACAGTATCTATAGTGGGGTTTGGGTGCTGTGTACACTGTCATTACACCATGGTACCTCCAGTACATGTCCCATGTACCACTGTATGGTGACCACTGTCACCATCAACCATACAGGTAACTGATAGCACAATCCAGCCCAGTTATGCATGTGCTGTGTGCAGCCTACTTGTAACACATTGGACACACTGACAAGTTAGTTAGCACTGATAGGCCCAGGTCTCTCATATGTGTGTCTGCCTGTTATGTGTCTGTTAATGTTTATATGATGGTATGTCACACTATGTATTGTTCATATACAACCATTACATCCCCATTACCATACTATACATGCCTGGGGATGTTCTGCATGTAAGATGTAACCTGGAACACACCTCATACTAAACGCTATGTGGTGTGTGCAATTAAAGCCACACACATCAGTAGCACTACATACCTCGGTAGGGGTCTAGTTCCAGTTTTGCCAAGTAAGAGTGTGCATGTATGTGGAGGGATCTATTTCAGGTTGCTGAATATACATGTCCCAGGGGGTCACCTGTCCATGTGGCACAGGAAGTAAATGTTATACAGACCTGTGACATGTTTTCAACTGTACCCAGGATATGGCACAGCCATGGTGTCACCACAGTGCCATACCCCTTGTGAGATATGACAGCAGACCATCCTTCTGCTGACACATGTACACCTACAACACAAATGGATAACATTATGGAGACCACAATCACTCAGTGTTACTAACAGCTATAATGCATCATGGCTGGACAGCTACACTACCTGACATGTAAACATGTAAGCATTAAACATTACTGCTAACAACATATTACACAGTCATACATTGGTACACTGTAGTACAGTCACCGTGTGCATCAGAACCATATTAGCCTGTCCCTGCCTCGATGTTATGGATGACAGGGATGTGGCACAGGTATCATCATATGCACAGGGTGTGTTGTTGGTTTGCCAGACACCTAGGGTGGGCCATAAGTTTGACACCATGTGTGTGGTTGAGGTGCGTAAGTTGCTGATATGGGCATGGTGATATGGTGTGTGTAGGTATGGGGTTACCCTAGGTGTATTTGTATAGTGTGTGGGTATGCATGCACACAGTACTGCCATGTGGCTGCCCTATACAGGTGTTTCTTGGACAGCTGCAGGCCATACCCGGCAGGGTGTGCAGTTCACCACCTCCGGGCATAGACACGCAGACTGTGCCTGCCAGGGGTTTCATGGGCACATTCAGGTACATGCCTCGATGTGCTACTCTCCCCTGATGA
This sequence comes from Protopterus annectens, assembly GCF_019279795.1. NCBI lineage: Eukaryota > Metazoa > Chordata > Ceratodontiformes > Protopteridae > Protopterus > Protopterus annectens. Next base: position 668,703,669 of record NC_056734.1, read on the forward strand.
TGACACATGTCTGCTGGAACTAGGTCCCTCCTGGGACTGGCCAGGGCCACATCCACGTGGCCTGCTGTGGTGTGGTATGGACAGTGTCCCCCGCTGCAGTGCTGGGGCTGGTAGTGTCATTACAGGAGCGGCTTGGTGTCCTTGCACATCCACGTTGACCACCAGATGTTGATGTTGCTGGCCTATGTCCATGCGGCCATTGCCTCACTCCTACTACATGTTCTAGCACTGACAATCCATGGTCGATGAGGCCCACCATCTCACCCAACCGTCTATCCATGACCTCTGTATAATCATAGAGGGCACCTGCAAGTTCATGGATGTTGTCATTTACAGATGAGAAAGCAGCCCTCTGCAGCCTCAGACCCTGTCTAAGTCACAGTTCCATACATGCCTGTACCCCCATGACAGTCTGAAACATGCGTCTGGTGGTACAAGTTGTGGCACTTCTGCCAGGGACACGATGACCAGTGGCCCTCCCATGAGCACCCCAGTACATCTGCCTATGTGTTGCCCCGCTGGACATTTGGCTATGCCTGCTGCGTCTAAACACAGCAGTCATAGATACCACACTCTCTTGTTCACTGCCAACGACCGCTAACTGTCCCTTTGCTATGGCCACTGGTGATGAGGTTTCTATAAGCACTGTGACTGTGTGCGGGGATGGGGTGGATAGTAGGGGGATATCAAACAATGGCGCAATTTTGGCCTCTGACAACCCTGCCTGTGCCTCAACACACCTATCATAATTTTCTGTGTCTATTTGGACACCAACATCAGATTGCATGAAGAAGGGAACCTGACCCACCTCACCACCTGTGAGGGGAAAACAAGAAATGCACTTTAAGACCTGTACGGCATTGCATAACAGTTCACACACACACACACACACACACACACACACACACACACACACACACACACACACACACACACACACACACACACACACACACACACACACGCGCGCACGCACACACCCTGAAATTCCACCATAATACCTACCTGCCCCTGAGTTTACAGACTGTCCCAAGTTTATTCACATAAGTTCCCCATCCTGCATCATACTTGGAAACATACACTCATTAATACCACTCATTAACGTATCATTCTTCTAAATGCCTAGACAAGTGATCACAGCACATGACCTGTTACTCCATTACCTCTTTGACTTCATTGGAGTAGGTTTTACATGGACTCACTGCTGTGATCCAATGTTCGCCCTGGGTATGTCCAGACATCATGAGCATGGCCCACATATTTTAGGGGCTACTACGGTCACTCAATAATGTCACGCACTGGAGTGTCATACATAACTATTGCTCAGTAGATGCAAGATCTGTTGCTCAATCAACTTATTATGTGGACAACAGTAATATATGGATACACTCCCTGGTGTTGTCTAGTAATTCCCCAATGCATCTGTAGTGCTGCATACATGGGTAGTCATTCACCTTTCTGCTGATTGCAATTATAACAGTATACCTGGTGTCTAGTTTCCCTCCTAATGCATGTTCCATGCTACAGACCTTATTATACTATCAGCTGTCCTGAGATTACATATCAGACAAGTATTCCTGGTCTCTCATGTGTCAGTCCATGTCTATGTACTGCACAATTCCAAAGGGAAGTACTGATGTATGAACAACCCCACAATCATACATGTGCATACATGGACACCCACACAAACACACATGGACACACACACATCCTACATGCATCAACTTCCCCTCCACTCCACCAGATTGCACTTACAGACAAAATAACCCCCCCACACACACACACTCACACACCTACAGGTGAGGTTGCACAAAGATAGTAGACACAGAACTCCCATTACTCATCTGTCAACATACATAATATATGGTACTCAACAGCATGCAATGCAGCTATAGTCAATTCATGCTAGCAACAGTATACATGTGTGTGATGCATGGGCTGTGTTAGTAGGTGGTGCCCCTTCCCCTGGGAAACACTGCACCCATGTACACAGTATTGCTGTGCACCTGTTCTGCACCCTGCCATGTACTGTGCACCAAACCTCACAGGTGTACACACCATTGCTGAATGTGTATTACTGAGTCAGTTATGTCTGCAGTAATGCTCACAGCCCCTATGTGTTTGTCTGACACATACCTGGGATGATATGTGGACAGATGTCATTTGTGAATGCCTGATGGCTGATTTACAGGTGTCAACATCAGCGGTGCATGTATGACCAATACGATAATATTACACTGACAGCCATCAAACCTTACCATGGCTATGGGGAGTGTACACACCCTTATTCCTATGATGCCCTCTTCCTTGATATGCCATGGGACCACATCACTGCATATGTTAACATTACATGAGCCTGATATGTGACATATGTCCTGTACAATCAAATGCAGTGTCTAACAAATGTGTTAGTTGTGCTGATGCTGATCACGATGCATACACTTTGTGGGTGCATATGTGTGCACGCCCTTATTATGACGGTTTGTTACACCTACTGTTGTGTTCTACAGCAGTCACTATTCCTGGCAGGGGTATACTAGCATGAGCCATCTGCATTTGCTGGTATATGGTCAGTCTGCCCTACACATGTCCCCCAGCTCTGCATGACTGCAAGGTCAACTCATGTGCACATCCCTTGGAGTTCACAGACTGCCATCACTATTGCTGTGGAGTCAGGGTTGCATCTGCCACAGTTCTTGATCCTGATTGTGTGCAGATACAGCCATTCATAGCATCCTTAGGATCCCTGCTGCAAGACACTGGTGTGTCATGATGACACCCCCTACCCACCTTCAGCCTTTTTGCAGATGCTTGACAACTATGGCCTACACATGTGTGTGTGTTTGCAGTGTCCCAGACATTGAACACCATGTGTAACAGCCTAGTCCCAGCTAATGAATGGCAAACATACAGGTGTACACTGCCACTGGCACAGTACAGATGGGGATGGTGGGCCTGAGGTGGGGTGAGGCATTGGTTGTGCAGCACATGTATCTTACATGGTACTGATTGTAGGTTTCCAATGTGGTCATGGTACACCAGTACACATTGCAATGCATTACTTTTGTGGACCTCTTCTGTTATGCATACACTACCTGTAGAGAGGCCTGGCTGATGTTTCCTGTGGTACAACTGTCACATCTGATTACCCTAACCCATAGGGCACATGTTTGCAGACTCCAGGCAAGTGCTGACACTGGTACTGCACAGTCAGTACTTGCTAGACATTCCTGCAACCCCCTCAGTGTTGTGGCATGTTACTAGACAGCCCACATGACCAGTCTGCTACATGTGACATCATCTGTCTTGGATGGCCATCTGTTTATTTTTCACATCATTCCTGTCCCATACATCCTTGCCACATAAATGACTGTCTGCACTGTTTGCCATGGTATATGCAATGGTGAGCTATGGCTACATGTCCAGCTCATGGGTGCTACCTGTCAGGTATGGGGCCCACGCCATGTCATGTAAGATGTGTGCAAGCCACGACTGCCTCTGTTGCAGGTAAGTGTGCACATTTTATGGCCAAACGTCTTGACAGCAGACCAATATGTGGTGTGACATTGGGGATGTGTACTTGCTGACAGATGCATTTCCATGACAAATACATGCAGTCAGTACCTCAACAGCTGCTTCCACTATATTTTATCTGGAGTGTGTGCACACATATGATTCCAGTGTTTGTGAAGATATGTATTCCCCATATTTGCTGCCCTAACCTACAATTCCATATTACACACTCATTGCTCATGTTGGGAACACATTGCAGGTTTTAAGGGTTGTGTACTGCAATATTATGATATGCCATAGTGTAGATCTGTAACAGTTGCCATTGTAATACTGGTATATACACTGCTGTAGCACTGTATAAGGGTAATGTTTCACACATGTCCCTACTGCTGGCCATTTGCCCCACCATTATGTTCATGTCTGTGGACACATTTTGCAATGACAGGATGTTAGTTATATTGCAGGTGTGACATACCCTTCAGATACACCATCATGGTCACCACTGTGATGCAGTGCAGTTAACAGCAACAATAAGTGAACATGTACAGCATGCATTATGGGCAGATTTGTTAAATGTGTGCATGGAATATACCATAGCCATAACATGACTGGTGTATTGGCAAGCCTAAACATAAACCATACTCACCAGCTACAGGCTGCTGCCTTGGAGGTATACCAGAGGGACCTACATAAATGTGTGAGAGATGTGATGTCAGTAGCCACAGCTGTGGCACTGGTACAGGGTGGGTGCAGCATTACAGTACATCAACAGTACAAGTCCACAATACTACAGCTTATGC
>NC_056734.1:668712981-668717981 GCF_019279795.1 Protopterus annectens
AGATATATATATATATATATATATATATATATATATATATATATATATATATATATATATATATATATATATATATATATATATATATATATATATATATATATATATATATATATATATATGTATATATATATATATATATATATATATATATATATATATATATATATATATATATATATATATATATATATATATATATATATATATATATATACACACACACACACACACACACACACACACACACACATACATCTACATGTATAAATGCATTTCCTGTACGGTTGAATGACTGTGCTGGATGATATGTTTTTGAAAACATCAGGGCTTTGTATATTTGACATGGCTTAGTGTTAAATCACTTTGGCTATGGTGTGCACAGTTCTGGGTTTGAGCCTTGCAGAGGCTGTTTATTTTGTTGCTGAGCAGAACAAGGGCCACTGGATACAGAGTGATTAAGGCACTTTTAAGTGGGTTTGCGTGGGTTTGCGTGGAGGTAAGCAATGCTAACTTCTGGTTACAGTTTCTTTTACCGATTTAGCTTTTCAGTTGCTTAACCTGTGTAGGCATTGCTTACCCCTGCACAAACAAGCTTAAACCCGCTTACTGCTGATTAAAAGTGCTTAGTCCTGCTTACCCCAAGCTAATTTCTTTAAAAGAAATGAAAAAGGGTTGATAGGAAAGTGGTGAAAAAGGGGCACAAAGATGGGAAAGACAGTAGGTAAAATAGCTAGGGATGTGCAGGACAGGTGTAGGGAAGGTCCATCGCTCCCCATTTTTTCTACAGCAACAGCTGTGCATATACACTGAATTTGGAGATAGATTTGGACACTCAAACCCCTGAGAGAGGGATGAGGACAACATTAATATGTTGTGAAGCCACTTAGACCAAATTACATGTGCCTGGTGGACACGTGTGTGGAATGGACAGCTATGTATGGGCCGAGATTTTTTTGGGGGAACAGAGTGCCCTTTTTTTTTTTTTCAGGTGAGAGTGGGATGTTGGGAAGGGATAGTAAGTATATTTGGGGAGGTAGGTTGGGTAGGATAAAAGACAAGACAGAAAAGACAGCATACAGGGGTGGTATATGACACATGTGGGGGATAAATACCTTGATGGGGAGGGGTGTTTGGAAATCAGAAGCCCATGAGCCCCCTAGTCGATACAGTGGGACTGAGGTCCCCACCCATGGGCAGTCACCACTGCACCTTCACAGCCCTGAAGGTGGCTGTGCTGGGGGCTGAGTAGGAGGGCCAGGCTGACCTTCTAGTTGCGATATGCAGCCTTCAAGCTGGGTAGCAGATCTCCAAACTCCCTGTGGATTTCGCTACACACCACACCCCGGGCCCGGTGACGGGTGACATTGTCCTGTCCGCGCCCACTCCCGGGGGGTGAGTCCCATCCCTTGAGGTGGTTCCACCCAAAGGTGGTGCAAGACCAGTGGACAAGGAGGTCCCAAGGTGGGCCCCAAACATGCTAGTGCCTGGTGCCACGGCCAGATGAGGTGGGACAGGTGGGTCAGCTGGGACCGTCCTTCACAAATGTGCTATGGTGTTTCAGTTTTACAACATATGCGTGTTAGTAATAGTCAACACATTCCAGGATTAGGTATAACAGCATGCATAGATATTCTCATTAACCCAAAACACCAGATATGGAACAGTTGCATAGCAAACAAAATACATGCATATATGGAACCACAGTGGCCGTTACAACAGCATGCAGGTACATTGATGGCAGTATGCCACAAATATGGGAGTATTTCAACATGGCACATGCATAGAAACAAATTTAAGTATTTATCAAACAATAGAACATATGTCCCAACAGCAGGTTTAATGGAGCACATACCGATTGAGTTGTGTATTTAGTTTATTGTTGTAGATATGGTGGAGGGGGGAGATGTCAATTAACAACTAGTATATTCCTGTAGTTCTCATTACTTTCCTAGTCAGTGCTGTGATCTTTACCTTACAGGTATTAGTACGCTACCCTATGGCCTTATGTTGGACAGTGGTATGGATGTAGACAACTATATACATGAACTGAGTTTTACCTGCAGTATACACCTCTTACCTGGTATACCTGTGGAGGTATTGTTTATTAACACTACCTAACTGTTTCTACACATATTCCCAGATTCCAGGTTGATGTTATGCACATACCTGTCCATCTCTTATTGCACACACTCTGGGCATGTCTTCACCACATACAGGTGAACCAGGACATATTTCGACTATTGCCCTCTTAAACCTTTAGTGAATTGTACAATGACAGGTTTGTTTTCATTGACATTTTCCAAATATGTACAGGCCTGACAGACAGTTATGTGACATTAAATGCTGTCTACATGTCAGAGATTAGCATGCTGATATGCCAGGGGGACAGGGTAACAGCTAGCAGATATGGGCAAATTAAGTGGACATTCTGGACAATTCTGTACACTTGTGGGGGATGATTCTGCATACAGATTGCTACCACTCCCAGGATTCGAATTATGGCTGAGTCTGCTTAAAATAAAACAGTATCCATCACAGTTGAGTATGCTGTATAGATATTGCTGTGTATCTCTTCTCTAATTACTGTCTATAAGTCTCCTGTGGTTTTACAATATGACCTTGTAATTACAACACTCTTATACAGGATTTACTAGACAGTTTTATTATGTAGCACAGTGTGGGTGACAGTGATAAGTAATACCTTATTATTCAGAGCAACTGCAACACTAACAATGCCATACAATACCAGAGTAAACAGTACTAGTACAGGATATCAATCTTTTATTTCTAGGCACAGTTTGCATAGATGACGGACCTGTGGGGACGATGTTTGTTAGCACTACCTGAATGTTGCCAGACAAATTACCAGATTCCACATTAGTATTATACACATATGTCTCACCCTGTTACTGCACACACTCTGGTCATAGCTTCACAACATGGGGGTGGATATGGGACGTACTTGGCTTATTACTCTCATAACATTTTGGGAAGTTGCTAGAGTGACAGGTTTGTTCTTATAGATGTCTGACAATCACTTGTTTTCTTATTTGCTGTCTAAACGTCTGAGATCATCCCACTGATTTGCCAGGGAAACAGGGTGACAGGCAGAGGATATGTGCCAATTAACTGGACATTCTGGACATATCTGTACAGTTGTGGGGTATAATTCTTCATGCAGCCTACTACCACTCCCAGGATTTGAACCATGGCTGTGCGTGCAAAAAATACAACAAACCACGTCTCAGTCGAATGTGCTATTTGGATTATGTTGTTTGTGTTTTCAATATTTTCTGTTTAAGTCTCTCTCAGTTGGACTATATGAACTCTTGTGAGTACAACAGTCATATACAGACATTCCTACACATTTTGTTTATGTAGCACAGTGTGGGTAACAGTGCTTAATACAACAGTACTATTAAGAGATTGAAACTCTGCATTACCATATGATACCAGAGTAAGCACATGCAGTCCAGCAGTTAGACCTTTATTGTCAGGCTATTATGCTTTTATTTACATACAACCTGTATGAGACTCTTCCTGCCATATTCTCTGGTGCATGCAGTACATGCCTTAAACAATACAGGTTTTATACAGGAGATTAACTTACTACTACTTTTAGATTTATTTCCTATGACAGTACATGCAAGAGTATTACTAACCTGCCTCGCATCGCAACTGCTGCAATCTACAGGCATGGGCTTCCTGGTTTGCAGCCCACTCATCTGCCACTGTGAAAGACATAGGAGGAATATTTAGCCATACCTATCCGTAATATACATGAGTTGGCAATTATTAAACCGGTAGTGGACTGATACTTACACACAGCTGGGACATCCCCCATCCTCCTAGCCTCTTGGATCCACTGATCTAAGAGATCCCTCTTTCTCCGATTCAGGTCAGTATAGTGATGGCTGACCTGCTTACCAGTTCGAGGTATGCCAGTGGCACTGGTGAGGTCATGGGCGAGATGGTTCCAGGCTTCCACTTTGTACTGCAGCAGTCTCTGGTCATGGTCTTTAACAAGGAGTCCTGCCATGACTCTGGACTCCTGGATGCCCCAGAGCTGCACCAGAAAGTGCATACCCTCTCCCATAACAGTCATTGTGTCTACAGGAGGAAGCTGCAACCAATTATGAGATGTATTTCCACCTGTTAGGTTTCAATAGGGCCGATTTCTTGCACTTTGCCATGATTGGACAGTTTTGAAATTGGTAAGCTATGAGCAAACCTGCTTACCTGAGGTTGGCATTGCTTAAAGGGGTATACCAATGGGAAAACTGATTTAGCTGGTCTACACATTGCTTACACCTACTAAGCTGGGCTGTGCAATGCTTAGTGTTGCTTAATTTTTAATTTGCATACTATTTGCTGTTTGGCATTGATTTATTATTCATTACAAGTTATATATGTGTTTAGTATCCATGATTCATGTGTATGTACACTATATGGGGTCCTTGTGTTAATTAGGGGATTTCAACACTTTATTACAATGACACCTCACATCTGGGCTTAATGCAGTACTCCAGTTCACATATTTATGTTTTGTACTAGGTTATACAACATAAAACTGTACATAGATTCCTTTCACATGTTAAGTTTGATTTTCCTATAGTGAGGATCTGTTTGGTGATACCTCAGTCTCATGTACTGGTGTGATGGCTTAGTGGTTAACTACTGTGACTATAGTGCATAGGGTCCTGGGTTCAAGACCTGCAAAGGCTGTTTATTTTGTTTCTAACCAGAACAGCGTCTGTTACATACAGAGTGAATAAGGTCCTTTAAGCAATTGTAACCGGGTTTGCGCGGGTTTGTATGAAGGTAAGCAATGCTAACATCCGGTTAAATATGCTTACAGAGAGTTAGCTTCAATATTACTTAACCTGTGTGCTCATTGCTTAACCCCATGCAAATGGGCTTAAATCTGCTTACTATTGCTTAAATATGCTAACTCTTGCTTAATAGTGCTTACTCCCACTTACCCCCGCACTAATTTA
>NC_056734.1:668722981-668732981 GCF_019279795.1 Protopterus annectens
GATTATTCTGGGTGAGAGTGGCAGTTCAAAGGACTTGCCCTCCTGAAAATAAATATGTAAATTATATGCACATATAGATTTGTAAAGGCTGTGTTAGTCCTCTGATCTTTTTTTTTTTTTTTTTTTTTTGGATCCGGAACAAAATCTTGGATAATCGGTAGTACAGTCAAATATGGTTAATGTCCTTATATAACCCAATAGGTAATATATGAGGGTTGCGGAGGATAAACTACACAGTTTGTTCCTGCTTTTAGGAGATAATCCAAAGAGTTGGGACTCCCACTGGCATGTTGGGGGTTACTTGCTGACTAAATAAGATAAACTTTAGCTGGAAAGAACATCCTTCTCCCCACACTTGAATACTCCCTAACAGATGCCAGCAACACTTCAGTGCATCGCCTATAACAAGTACAGGCTATGTACTACTTAATTGCATAGCCTACAACAAGTACAGGCTATGCACTACTTAAATGCATAGCCTTCAACAAGTACAGGTTATGCACTACTTCAGTGCATAGCCTACAACAAGTACAGGCTATGTACAACTTCATTGCATAGCCTGCAACAAGTACATGCTATGCACTACTTCAGTGTATAGCTCACAGCAAGTACAAGCTATATACTACTTCAATTCATAGCCTAAAAAGTGTACAGGCTATGCACTTGTTCAGTGCATAGCCTACAACAAGTACAGAGTATGCACTACTTCAGTTCATAGCCTAAAACAAGTAGAGGCTATGCACTTGTTCATTGCATATTTACAACAAATACAGGGTATGCACTACTTCAATTTGTAGACTAAAACAAGTACAGGCTATGCACTACTTCAATGCATAGCCTGCAACAAGTACAGGGTATGCATTACTTCAGTTTGTAGCCTAAAGCAAGTACAGTCTATGCAGCCTACAACAAGTACAGGGTATGCACTACTTCAATTCATAGCCTAAAACAAGTACAGGCTATGCCCTTGTTCAGTGCATAGCATACAACTAGTACAGGGTATGCACTACTTCAATTCATAGCCTAAAACAAGTAGAGGCTATGCACTTGTTCATTGCATATCCTACAACAAATACAGGGTATGCACTACTTCAATTTGTAGCCTAAAACAAGTACAGGCTATGCACTACTTCAATGCATAGCCTGCAACTAGTACAAGGTATGCACTACTTCAGTTTGTAGCCTAAAACAAGTACAGGCTATGCAGCCTACAACAAGTACAGGGTATGCACTACTTCAGTTCATAGCCTAAAACAAGTACAGGCTATGCACTTGTTCAGTGCATAGCATACAACTAGTACAGGGTATGCACTACTTCAATTCATAGCCTAAAACAAGTAGAGGCTATGCACTTGTTCAGTGCATAGCCTACAACAAGTACAGGGTATGCACTTCTTCAATTCATTGCCTAAAACAAGTAAAGACTATGGACTACTTAAATGCATAGCCTAGCCTACAACAAGTACAGGGTATGCACTACTTCAGTGCACAGCCTAAAACAAGTACAGGCTATGCACTTGTTCAGCACAACTGCTACTCTGTACTCTAATCTTTAAATGAATGCAAGTGGGCAATAGCAGTACCCTTGTAGTATCACAAAACTTTACATGCTGTCTTGAAAGTATCAGTGGTAAAAGTGTGTTGTGATGTAGCATTTCAAATGACACCATTTATTTTTTACTTTTTTATTTTTTCATAAATTGGTTAGTTTTTGAAATATGAATGAAGATACGGAAAATATACATTTACACAAACAGCTCTGTAGAAAGGTGGGTGTCTCCCACCTCTTACTTATATAGTACTTGTGAAATGCTGCTGTCGGTACTTCATTACACTGCTTCAGCTCTGTAGAAAGGTGGGTGTCTCCCACCTCTTACTTATATAGTACTTGTGAAATGCTGCTGTCAGTACTTCATTACGCTGCGTCAGCTCTGTAGAAAGGTGGGTGTCTCCCACCTCTTACTTATATAGTACTTGTGAAATGCTGCTGTCAGTACTTCATTACGCTGCGTCTCTTCTCATGCTGCTATGGACTTTGTCGATAAGCCGAACAATTTCTGAAATGTCAAAATTAAAGAGATTAAAGGTAGTATACATATAAATATGTCCTTAACTATCCATGTCCCAAACAAAATATTAGTGGCAGCTTATCTAGTATGCTATGACCTTAGACAAAATGCCAAACAAGTTTCTATGTTACTTTTTTTGAAATATTAACAAGATAGCTGTAGATCTTTGCAGTTTTGTCGAGTATAAAAATTAACATTTTTGAAATATTCATGTCACATGCATAATGCCTATCTTTTCCCTGTGTGAAAAGTCCTTTCACATGATAGTTATTCAGCGCACTGTAATTTTATTGCCTAAACATTTAATTATCTGTGAGGAATCAGCATTTTACAGATAAATGGTTAGTCTGCAACTAACTGTTACTGCCTGCACAAGGACACTGCATATAAGACACTTCCTCTAAAGTTTATAGAGAGCAAAACATTTGTTAAAGTGCAGACAGGATTTAATATTGTGAAAACAGAGAGACCCTTCATCTGGGACAATTAAGCTGAATCTCTTGACTCTTTAAGCTGTGTGGCCACCATGTAACCAAAACTGACTTTCAAGTCACATAGCAGAGAGACAATACCCGGAAGGCTTGCAAAAATACCAAACTCAGAAAAATCTGTTAAAATTTTCACAGCTAAGAAACAAAAATAAAAACCAACATAAAACAACAAAAAGAACATTATCAAAAGCTACAGCAAACACACAGCAACAACCTGTCCATAATCTTCTTAACCCTAGTCATATGCCACAACCCAGAACTTTCCTAGATAACTCATCAAATACTATAGCAACCAGTTTTAGTAACTACCTCCTCCAAACAGTAGCCCCACTAATAAAAGTTAAACCTTCCACAAACTAACAAACCACCCGTCAGGCCGAACAAAAACCAACCTATTTCACACTTACCTACCAATATAGAAGCACTCGCTTAAGCTTAAAACAACTGGTATAGTCAACCTCCAAGTAGAATACCTAAAGACTGCAGCTGAAGCAGTAGCATCCCCCATATCAATACTAATAAACATCTCCATATTAAAATGCCATATTACGTTCATTTGGAAAAAGGCATACATAATCACCCTACATAAAAGAGGAAAAAGCCTGGACTGTCCAACTTTAGGACAATAGTTATCTTGTCTAATCTATCAAAAATCTTTGAAAATGTATTTATTCCCAAATACAACACTACCTAACTTCTAATAAAATATCAGTCCGAATCATAGTGCCACCACTCCACTACTCCAATTCACTGACACTATCAGCATAGACAATAATACAAGCAACCTAGTGTCAGCCCTTTTCCTCAAGCTGTCAAAAGCATTTGACAGTGTTTCACATCATAAACTACTAGAAAAACAGTCAAATTTTGGCCTCCCTCCACCACCACCACCACCCCAGCCCTTTCCTGTTTCAACAACTTTTTAACAGTGCCCAAGCAGTCAAATGGCAAAAAGAATACTCCTCCTTTTAGTGCATTCCAGTCAGTGTACGTCAAAGATCCATACTAGGACCACTCCTGTTTATCATTTTTATTAACAACCTACACAATTCTGCCAAACATGCCACATTAATACAATATACAGATGACTCAACACTCATCTGCACAGCCCCTAACCTCCATAAACTACAAGAAATAACCCAGGAATCCTTCCCTTCCACTGAAGCCTGGTTGCAAAATTCACAAGTGTTTCTGATCCCCCCAAAAATAACAAATTACAACTATTTACCCCTAAAATTGTATTCAGCAATAAAATTTCATTCAACATTACTTCATCTGAGAACATCAAAATAGAACAAATCCCTCATACCAAACTCCTACAAGTCATCGCCAATTGCAAGTGTCATCCACTTTCAAAATGCAATAAAGAACCTCATCAAAAATGTTGTCTTCTACATAAAAACAAATCCTGCCCAGCCGATGAAACTAGAGTAACAATAGCTAAGACCTGCCTACTACTTACTCTACTGCATGCCTTTCCACTATTCACAAAACTACAAACAAATATAAAAAACAAGGTAAAATGTTAAAATAGTGAGATTTGCAGTAAATACCCATTACAGAATGCATCGTTGCATTTCCATAAAATGTCTCAGTTAGGTAGAATTTCCAAATAAACGTCACTACGGTACACTTCTACTTGCACATACTCTTATCTACAGCCCCGATAAATATCCAGTGTTCAAAGGCATTCTCCAGTACCATGGTCCAAACAGGAGACTTGCGTTCAAAACACAAACTAATACTGCTCATCATGCAATGATAAATTCTCTATTGTGACTTAACAGTCATAGCACACAGAGTTTTGTAGCATGGTATGTAAATTCCTGTCATAGTACACATTGTAGCATACAATATCTTGAAAACCTATACTTCCTTAATCTGATATGCTTTGCAAATTATGCTTATTGACCGTTAGCTTTGAAATACTTTGTAAATAAAATTTGTTGACTGTTTTTCTTTTGAATTATCAAAAATGTAATTTCTGTGTATAACTTACAAGAGTTTCCAGTGCTATATTTTAGCATCTCCATGTGTGTTGTACTTATTCTGTCTGGCATGTGCCACAGAAACTATCTTCTCTGTTCCAACATGGCCTGCCTAATCCAGTATATGATGATATCAGACATCATGTCTCATGCTCACCACATATGCCAGGGGCTGTATAACCATAGGTGCAGCTCAATAGGAATCCAGTATCTATCAGCACAGCTGCTCCTTGGGCTCTAAGCACATGTCAGTGCATATGTTACAGTACCATGGCAAATGGGCTACGGCACCAAAACTGACTACCGTCATCCCTAGAACAAGTGCACCTGAGCCAGAATAATACGGTTCCTACAGTATGGATACATCTCCCTAATGCTTACTGTCTTCATTGAAGGAACTTGATAAATGTGTGAATCTTCACCCTCAGAAACTGTGCTGTCAATCCCACTCTAATGGAGGTAATCAGAATGGGCCTAAATGATTAGTGACTGACTAGGCTGCCCTGTGTGTCAGCAGGTGCAGACTTTATGTTTGGTCTGTCAGTCAGCAGGCACATGACAGATGATCTCAGATTGTGTAATAAACTAATCATCACCAAAGGAGACAGGTTCATTTGTTCTGTTAGCTGCTACAGCCTTTGCAGCATCTGTGTCCCCAAATGTGAGAGTACAACCTGTAACTCAGAAACACACTAGGACATTCACCTGCACAAGTTAACAGACATGGCAATGTACCACATGTGCATAATTCCCCAGCAAGTGAAATACAACATGAAGGGAGGGGGGTCATCTATCTGATGCAGCAACAATAGCGTGATAGTATGATACACTATGGAAGTACTTGTAACAATACCACTCAGATGACAAATGTCTAGCCACATGAAGAGTCGCATCACTTGAAATGCATAAAATATATTTGAACCTCCTAGTCTGGAGATGCAGTTGTGGAACCCAAAGTCCCCCACAGGCCCACCTGTAGCACACAGGACATACACAACATGTAATGGCAATATATATTATCACACGTTACTTACCAACTCACTGCCGTCTACTCCCCACTGCCCCATCTATACCCAATAACTCTCCCCTAGACTAAGTTGAAAAGCTTTCCCTTAAAATGTCACTGCACCTCATATGAACTTGTCTATATTCTCCTCCTTTTTTAGTTTTTGCTTTCATCTTATCTTCATTACATCTTCAAGATTATCTCTACTAAACATACTGTATGAACAACAATCATATGTTGCTACCTGCTATACTTTTAATTGTATGTCTAAACCACTATGCTTATGTAAATATCTTATGCAATCATATGTTATTATCTGCTATATTTTATAACTGCATGTGTTAACCACAATGCTCATGAAAATATCTTATGTATCGTATGTTAGCAATTGTTCTGGAGCTTTTCTCCCTGGGCCTCCGCTGAAAACAGAGAGCTCTGTCCAGTCGGACCTCCCTGGTAAACAAATGTAAAATAATAAATAAATAAATATCTATGAACATGAGCCATTAGAAATGCATGTATGCATAAATATATGCTACAAGATATAGCATACATTCCTCCTGGCAAGTGGCACAACAATGTCGATGTTGCTATCAGTTATCGTTATCAATCTGCATAATGCCTAGGACCAAAATGCCTTTTCTTTTTTTTGGTTTTATTCCTAATGTCTTTGACTTGCCTGTGACAGGCTTGTACCATCCATCCATATCCACCTACAGCATTCATCTATCTTGCTATATTCTCCTATGAGTGGTCACACTGTGCCCAGTACACATTCCAAGTGCTGGCAGAACCACCTCATTTTCTTGCATGCTGTAAATGTCATCATGCGGGCAGCCATTTTAAAGCAAAAACTGTGTAAAAACATATGTGTGACAAAAATTTATGATGGCTACTACCATGGAGCAATGACATGTACTCATTGTTATAGCAATAGCACATAGCAATAACACATGAATTCTTTCTGTGCATGTTTTGTGCGTGTGTGTGTGTGTGTGTGTGTGTGTGTGTGTGTGTGTGTGTGTGTGTGTGTGTGTGTGTGTGTTTGTAAAGTCTCACAACAGTACGAATATATATGTAGCCTGTAGGCTATGCTGAGATACTCACCATGGACGATTGACAGTTCTGTACTTAATAAAGAGCACAAAAGTTAGAAGAAACAGTGTTCAGCAATGACTGACTTCCCAATCTAAAATGAATGGGATACACCTGCTTGGTGCAACCTTGCAGCATAGCTTATCATGCATACCTACCAAGGCTTATAAGCAGAGATTTGCTAAGAACTATAGTAGGAGTGGTGGATATACAATATTACAGAATAACCACCTGGGGAGTTAGCAGAATGAGCAGGTTTTGTAGCTACCTGCTGACTCGGTCTGTGCAAAAATTGAGACAAGCTTTTTTTTCCAGTTATGACCTTCTCTAATAAGGCAACATGCGCTTATCTATACTGTGTGCTGAATCTTGCCAAAACAGCTGACTCTTCCAAATTCTAATTATTAAGCACTGATGTAAAATTAATACTTCTTCACAAAAGAATGGAGTTTCTGACACAAATACTGCAACTACTTTCAGATTTCTTGATTTGGAAAAGTAATCGCTGGAAGCAACAGGTGGAGTGATTTAACAGGTGAACTGTTGTAGAATCATTTTGTGCGTACGGCTGAAATCTTGCACACGACCACAGTTAAATGAATTAACTGACATTATGACAAGGTAAGTGTTGACACATTCTATTTTGAATGATTTAGACACATTCTATTTTGAATAATTTATTAAGTTTTTTTTTTTTAGACTTATGGATTAACTATGGTGTTATAATGCCTTCTAGTCATTTAGACCAGCTACTTCACAAGAAGGGACAAGAGTTGGAGGTGTATCAATTTACATAAAAAGTTAGCACACCTCAAGACTGATCAAACAATATGACATTCTTGAGCTATGCCATATCCATCCAACCTTAGATAAAGTCCCATACCATATCCTTGCTAGCTATAGGTCTGCATCTATGACCCAGGATAACCATACCGGGTCTATATCAAAAGACAGAAGAGGCGTTTAATTGAACACCTCTTCATCAACACATAGAGCGAACGCACTAAAGCGCATATGCTCAAAACAGCGATTTCTTTCCCTGGGAAATAAATCACTAGCACAAACACACACACACACACACTTTCAAACATAACAGTGTTTTCCCCTCACACCCCCCAATGTGGGGGGCTGTGCCCTTCCCACCCCCCCATAACTAAATATGCCAACTCCGAGATCGCACTACAGTGGGGAAAGGGGCAAACACATGGAGATGGCCAAGTTATTTCTTTCCCAGGGAAAACAATCGCTGTTTTGAGCATTCGTGCTTTAGTGCCTTCGCTTTTTGTGTGTCATTGAAGAGGTGTTCAATTAAATGCCTCTTCGGTCTTTTGATATAGACCCACCATACCACATACTTTAATCGTATTTTATCAGTCTTGACAGATTTTTTGATTATGGCTTTTCCAAAGGTGGTTCAATCATATTAGCAATTTTTCTTGTGAATAATCTAATTCCATCCTTATTTAGGTCATGTCCAGAGACACCTTTGATCTTATACCATGGCCTTCCTATCATCCCCCCCCCAAATAGTTCCCAAGCAGTACTGGTATCCTTAAGTATTCCAACACAGGAAGAGACATAATCACTCTATAGCAGGTCCCAGATTTGGCCAGGGTTCCCCCACCCCCAGGGGGCCATATCTATCATGCCTCCTATAACAGGCACTCAGGGGATATCCATTTTAATGTCCAAAATTACATTTTATAAGCAAAAAATAACTAGTGTAATTTTTTTATGCAAACAATATGTGATTTTGGTTCCCTATCAGAAGCCTGAAACACTATAAGCCTGAAAATCAAAATCCTGAAAACTATAGACTGAAAGTTCAAAATCCTGAAAGACCAAAATCCTGAAACTCAAAATCCTGAAAACACAAAATGGACATACTGACGTCATTGTGGCTTTGCTATTGTTAGCCCTGTGGTGTTGGGTCATGCGTTGGGTTCAGGTAAGTGTGCGGTTGGTTTTATGTTAGGGTTAGGGGCGGTTTAAGTGAGTTAAGGTTAGGGCGCAGGTTGGGCATGTATGCAATAGTGACAAATATTGGGGTTAGGGGCGGTTTAAGTGAGTTAGGGTTAGGGCGCGGGTCAGGTGAGTGTGCGATAGTGACGGACCTTAGGGTTAGGGTTAGCGTCAGGGTCAGTTGGTAGATATTAGTGTCTTTATAGTGACATATTAGCATTATTTGTGTTTTCAGGATTTTGAGTTTCAGGATTTTGGTCTTTCAGGATTTTGAACTTTCAGTCTATAGTTTTCAGGATTTTGATTTTCAGGCTTATAGTGTTTCAGGCTTCTGATAGGGAACCGTGATTTTATATCTTGTACAACAATGATAAGTTAACTTAGAACAGCCATTTATATGTTTTAATCAAGTATAATTTTGTTTCTGAATGACCTCTTTGCCAGTACTACTTTGTCACTGCCATCAGCATCAAAAAATACTATCTTTCATCTTAGGAGTAGCGTATTTGATGACTGAGGTTATTGCACTTATGGAATTAACTTTCCCTGTTTTAAAAATATTGCCATCAGTTAGCAATTTAAGTCCAATGTATAAACGAGTTATATTGTCAGTTCTGCAGGTGTAAGCAAAGCAGGTAGTGGCAAATATGTTTCCAGGTACTTGCTGTATATCCCTTAAATTTGCATAGTTCTTCCTATTTAATTTCTCTAGATGAGGAATATAACATTAAATTATACTCTACGAGGGACACTGACAATGCCACATGTAAGTTTCCTTGTTTTTCCATTGCTGATCTGCCTGGAGTTTTATAAACATCTTAAACAAATAATGTGTTGCAGCATGGTATGAACATTTAAAATAAGTTTGAAATTGATATAAGCTTATCACAATACATATTCAAGTTGTGACCCATTCTGTAAAACAGTTACAAAAGTCAAAAAGTATTATACTGTTTTACTTAATGTGTATTCAGAAGTAAGCTGTCTGTCATCCCTATCTCTTTTATCAAACTCCACAATATCTCTAGCATGATTATTTTACCATAATGGACAGCCTTTGATGTGTTAGTCAGCACTGAGATCAAACAGGTCCTATATATGGAGTCCTGAGGGAACTTCACTGCAGACATAACTTATCTGAGAATATCTGACCTGAAACATTGTTACACAGGTTCGGTCATAAAAGGTATGAAGCATATGACCTCAGTGGTATGACAGTCATCCTCATGTCTACCAAATCCAGCAGAATCATACAAGTGTCAGTGTATTTAAAGTCTTTGAACAAATCTATATATAAAGAAATAAGAAAAAAGCAGTAACTGTTCACAGGCTAATGAATTTAAGGTAGCCAGACTTCACAAAAATATATAACAAAAGCTCACACATTTC
>NC_056734.1:668735481-668765481 GCF_019279795.1 Protopterus annectens
TGATATAACAGACAGCCCATTCTTTAAGAGTAATAAAGCCCTCTAGGGTGTGTGTTATTGTGTAAATAATGCCCTTTCAGGGATGCATAAGCCTTCTGCCTGCAGTATTGGGACTAAGAACACCCCTGAGCATGTATTTGTACATTATACAATGATTGTCCATTAATACTCAAAAAGTAGTACGCTGACTGGTCAGTCCAAACAGTGTGCCAGTTGTAAATCTGAGCATATAGGAATGGAAAAAGGTCCTGTCTCCTGGACTTTTTTCCACTATTATATACCTTAAAAATTTCACTTTTCTTTCCCTTAAAAAAATAATAAACCTAAAAATGAGACACTTGAAACCAATGGGAGAGACAGGACAGACAAAAAAATAAAAGAAAAATCAGATACTTTATGCAAAACTAGAGAAACGTACCTGATTATCATTTTATTTTCTGTGTCCTGTCTCTCCCGTACCTTTAAAGTGCCCTTGTATCTTTTTTGTTTTTAATTAAAAAAAAAAGCAACAGAGATCTTCCTTTCTCCATTATTTCCTATATACAACACCTGTCACACAGCACTGATGTATTGTGTAAGCCTGGAAATGAAAATCCCATACATATGGGCAGTACATAAAAAAAGCAGGAGGACAGCCAAAGAAAGCAGAAGAACACCTCAGAGCCATTAAAGAAAACTAAGTAATTCTTTTCTTAAATAATGTCATTGTATAATAGCAATAACCAACTCCGTGATGTGGTACATTGAAGATTTACTCATGATTGTCTTTGTTTAATCACTTGGGCTTCACCTTTGTGATTAAACCACACCAACCATGGGTAAATCTTCAATATACCACACTCAAGTTGTTGGTTATTGCTATAATAACACACATCCTGTCAGTCATTATTGCTTCCTTATTGTAAATGTTTATAAATATGTTTTACAACTGGGTGTGTCCACAGGTGCAGAGCAAGTATCTTATAGCTGAAGCCACTGCTCTGTAGCAGACATGCACACTGCAGTGAAATTACACATGCATAATGTATTTGTTGAGTTACACACCATGTTGTCTTCTGATAGTAACCTGTGTCCATAGGTTATAATGCGTTTCTCATCTATATTTCAGAAATCGGATTAGACTAAGCACTTATTTCAATCTGTTTGATTGTAGTAACTTCATTTAACAAATCCAGTATATTAAAAATGTTCAATCTTGAAGTCTACCGCACAAAACCTATTTGACTTTCACTACGTATGGTTATGTTGCTCCATTGGAGATTCGATTTTCTGATTAAAAATATTTCACATATGTTCTTCTGTCTTCAGATTTAAACTGTGCACTTTTGTCTTTAGTTTGAAATTGTGCACTTTCTTTGTTATGTATATATTACAGGATAGATACATGCAATAACATGCACAAGATATGTAGTATCAGTTAATAAAACACTGAGTTTGCAATATCTGTTGATAACAGGATACAAGAAAGCTCTTGCTGCTTTGAGTTCAAAATATTGTATCTTTTGCATCAGTGGAGCCATATTGGTTTCCTGGGTAAATACCCCAGGTAGCAGCTATCTCTCTTGTGCTTTTTCAAAGTAACTTGCATGAAGTTAACATTCATTTAGGACATAATTCTTAAAATCACAAAGCTTTTTCTCCCACTACACATAATAACATTGGATCAAGCAGTAACAGGCAGCAGTCATTGTGAATGATGTTACTTACCCTTTTATATTATTTGAAAAGACAGTATTTTGCATGGACATATGATTCTAGTTCATGGACATGACATTATCTCACCTTCTATTGCCTGTGCTTGATTCAGTTTCTTTTGTTAATTTTTTTTTCACTGTACTTTCTGAACTAAAGATTCTACATTATTAACTGTGAATTAAGTTAGAACTTCTGAGTACAATGTGGTAGAAACCCTACAGATTGTCTTACAGTCAGTTGCCCTGATCACCTGAGCACAGGTTCTAGTTGCTCCAGCATAATAGCTATAGGTGACAGCTGCTCCGATAGCGATCCTGTTTTATACTAGAGTAATTACCACAGTCCTTGTATCCTGCTCACTGTAGGTGGTATGTAGGTGGTGTGTAGTCAATGCACCTTGGAGAAAGAGTGAAACAGGTGTTACACTGCAACACACTCTTTATTTGAGAATAATAAAGTAAAAGAGTGCTGTGAATTGGTGCAGTCATCCACAAAAAAATACTTTTGTAGACGTGTCATTTGCTTGTAAAATAATGAGCTTGACTAAATGCACTATGAGAATGTATGCATTTAGACTCTCATTCATGAGATTTTTGTATCCAAGCTAGGATGTGTTGAGGAGATGTAGTAGATCTACACAACTTTCAATGTGTTCACAAAATATCCTTAAATTACTAGCCTCCATTCCTGTCATGATAAGGTTTGGTGGCACTGCCATCAATGGATAGTGCACTGGACCTACTGGGGCTTGAATCTGAATCCCACAAATGACGACATTTAAATCTGGGTTCTCAAAGGCCAGTAGCTGATACTCTTCATGATCAAACCTGTAAACCTATAAGCTCTAAATTCAAGAATTCAGCTTTGTTCAGAGCTGTTTTACTTGACTATTGTAAGGCAAACACACTGCTTCTTAACCACTGCATAATTCATGAATACAAATAAATAAATGCATATTGAGTTGTTATTGCAGACATTATGCATGTCAAATAAATAAGATACCAGGATACATATTTACAAAAAATGTGAATTAAGTCAGTATCTGAATAAATTGATCTAGACAGTTGTATAATAATCACACAAGACTTTTTGACTTAGGCAAAAGGTCTATAAATTCTAATAAAATTTTTACTACCCTTGCTACAAATCAATGCCAGAGAAGCTCTCCTAATATTGAAATTATTAACATACAGTTAAAAAAATAAAATATAGGCTGTTTATTTAGCTTGTCAGCACCAAAAATATTATTTTGATATCTATCCTAGACATTTGTAACATTGGCCTAGGTTGGCAAGGAAAGACAAAAAAAACATGCTTTTCCTAGAGCAAGATCCTGAAAAGAAAAACAAAATTTCCTCTTTTTCTGGATAGTTCCTTCCTTTGCAGTAGTTTGAATAGCAATAAGCTGACCCTAATGCTGACATTAAAGAGTGAAACAATACTAATTTCATGCACTTTAATTGTACTTTGACTAAGGAATGCGGTCCATTCTCGTCATGGTATTAGAAACCCAAAAGACTTGGAGAAATAAAAAAACGCAGATGCCATAAATATGATGAGCAGCAAAAGAAAAAAGCACAGTCCTGAAGTATTGCACAAGGTGGGGAGAATAAATTTGTGGGGTATATACCATCTTTCTGAAAATAGTCTGCACCATATGATCAGAACTAGTTAAAACATGTTCCAGGCCACACAGAAAATGCAGAAATTCAAACCACATCTCATAAAGCACTCTAGCTAGTGCTACAAAGAGGTTAAGGATATCCAAGATCAAATACTTCCATTAATCTCTTACCAGTTTAATGCCATTAATAACCTGGACAAGTGTTTTATTCATAATATGTAATTTCCTAAACATCATCTGCAAAGGATCATGGAGACCATATCCTAAAAGGTGGCCCCCAACTATATTACCACAGCTCTAGCTATAACATTAGGCAAGATGGTGGGCTGAAAGCATGTTTAAAGTTAGTCAAATCAGTGGGATCTGAGTAACTCTTCTTAATTAAGAAAATAATCATGACTTATTTTAGAGATGAGTCAAGATGAGAAAAACTATACAGTTACATATAACAGATGCAAAACACCAAGGTTCAAATAAGAGGCTTGATAGACCTGAAGCAATACAAAGAGTCTGACATAAATTATGACAACCATGTTTATTGTCTCGTCAACCCATACTTCCCTGAAATTAATACTAAAGTAGTTGGGGAGAATGATAATGGCTTATCTAGCAGTACTCAGTAGAAGGATCTTAATAGATCTCATCTTTGATCATTAAGATCTTAACAACAAAAGTTCGCATTGTTTCCCCACACACTTCAGAGGTAAATTTTTTGTAATTCTGCAGTCATTCCACTACACTATCTATTCACTATCTCTGATGGCACAAAATATGTCTTCTTGTAAATAATCTCAGATCAGTAAATCCTATAGAGATCTACTGGAAAGGCTCATCCAGACTCTGCTACAGTTTGCTGAGGGAAAGGTTAATTTGCTCTTTATTTTGTTGTATTTTGTATTACTTTATTACATTTTTATATTTTGTATATTATGATTTGCTTTCTTTACACTGTTTTACTTGTATTCTGCGTTTAACTCCATATTAAAACTTGAAAAGAGACCACAGCTCTTTCTCTTGTGAGTCAGACAGAATTTTTTTGCACCCTCATAACTGGTTACTGTTGTGTTCTTAAACACCACTGTCTCTCTAGTTGCCTGCCCCTTATGTTAATTTGACCATGTATCTCATTTCCTCTCTGCTTTTACTGACTGGTGTGAGTAAACACAAAATTATCATTTTGTAAAATCTCTCCCCTTCAACTATTTAAATTTATTGGCCATCCTACTGTATTCCATAGTACCAGAATACAAAAGTGACCACCCCCTTTCAATCTATCTTGCTGTTTTAAAAATAGTGACTCTCCAATAAAACTTAACTTTTTAGACAGGTAAAACTTAAATTACCTACTTTCACATCTAACTCCTGTAGTGCACACTGCAGTGTTTAGGATAAACCATTTTTTATCTTACCTTTAAGCATCTATTGCAAGACCACCAGTTATTGGAGAGCCTACATTCTGCCTCTCAGTAGTCATCTTGGGATTAGTGTTTCTGTTTTCTCATGGTGAGAGAAGGAGTACAGTGACATTATTTCCAGGAGACTGCTGATCACCTGAAAGCATAATAACTGATTTATAGGTTACAGCTTGGAATCTGTGCTTATATTCTGATCCTGGTGAGAGTAGGAGCAGAGTGCATTGATTCCTGACTCTTGCAGGTTGGAGAATGAGTGTCTGTGCTTAAAGTACCTGACTGATCTGGTTGCTATTCAAGGCATCTACCAGAAAAAGGCTACAAGCCTGCAGACCCTTGCATCATCTGGGACAAAACTGTGGATCACCAAACAGGCCGTGGCCTGCTTCTCTTCTTGGGATTAGTGCTAACATTTTGTTTCTGGTGAGAGAAAAAACAAAGGAGTATTGTATCCCAACAGAGTGAAGCTGTTCTGAGACCAGGCAGTAGCCATTCATGTGACCCCCCCCCCCCTCTTTTCATCATTCTTGACAAGCTAATTCTTTATTTTTCAGTAAGTCCTGCTTGAATTATTTCTAACTTCAGAATATCTGCCTAAATACTTCATCCTTAAATTTTCAGGGTCTACATATTTGTTTCCCCTCAAGTGTTTGGCAGTGCTTTGTACAGACTCAGACACCTTGAGTGACATTTTTCCTGTAAAAGGTCAGTTCCCTGTGCTTTCTCCTATTAACCTGGTGAACTTGGGCATTCTGAGGCAGTGTAGCAACTGCCTGATGTACATAGACAACCCTCTCCTCTTACCTCCCAGCACTCAGCCTTGTGAGAGATGCACTTGTATATCCAAATTGGAAGCCATTCACTCTCAACCCAAGACCGGAATAGCTGGTCAAGAGGAGAAGGTCAACACCTGCACCACACCACATGCAACACATATCCCTTCAGAACACCCACCATCACAGCTCTCACATAAAAACACAAACCACACACCCACCTTTGCAGAGGCTCTCAATAGAAATCTACCCAAACAGCATAGACCTCCAAGGCAGAAACACACTCAACCACCACAACACAGCACAAACCACAAGACACATATCTCACCTACACAGTGTGCCCCTTAACCTAAGCCCCTAAGGCAAAACAGCTTGCCCAATATACTAATAATAGGTGACATGATAGTGAGGTACACTGATGTCCCACTCATTAGGTTGAATAAGGAGAAGGTAAGAGTCAGCTGTCTATCAGGTGCCAGAATCCGACACATAACACACGCATTCAGGCCACTCCACAATAAGTATAAGTATGACTCTGTCACTGTCCATGTTGGTGTGAATGACCTGAGATGCACCTCCCTGGACTACATGGAAAGAGACATGGAGGAGCTCTCGGATTATGGGGACCAGGCAGGTATGACCCTAGCCCTGAGCAGCATCCTACCATCGCCCAGAATGATACCGCAGTACAAGCAGAATGATTGACTTCAACAATTGGCTAAGTTTCTGGTGTAATTCTAAGGGGATCCAGTACCTGTCTGCTTGAGATGACATGACTGACAGACCTCGATGCTTTGCCAGAAATGGCCTGCATCTGTCACCCATGGGTTTCTGGATATTGGCTAATGCTCTTGCCACCCCTATAATGCCTTTTTTAGGAATTGTTCTAAAGACCAAATTACCACCATAACAGCTATAAATAAATGCAATCTGAGGGTCATGTTGCTCAATGCTAGAAGTCTAAATCTCAAGATGCACTTGCTCGAAGCACTCTTCAAAATGGAGAACATCGACATTTCTGCTGTAACAGACACCTGGTTTAAAGCAGCAGAAAGCACCCCTGCACTACCATGCTATAACTCATTCCACACCCTTTGGCCCCAGAATATGGACCAAAACTCCAAAGGTGGTGGTGTCTCCATATTCATAAAGGATATGCACAAGTCCAGACTAGTAGCCCAGCATAACGCATCTGAGATACTTCAGGTACAACTAACATTGGGTAAAATGGCAATTCAGGTCGTAGCCTGCTATAGGTCCCCAACCATGTCTCAAGACCCTCGCTCCATGTTCCTAAGCACCCTGGAAACTATTAGGGTCCAACAAAACACTTTCATACTAGGTGACTTCAACAACCCCTCCATCAGGTGGAAAAAAACTACTCATGCACCAATACACTGGTCCAACGCTTTCTGGAATTCATCATTTCCAATGCCGTGGACCAGATCATTCTTACCCTCACTAGAGGAAGCAACATCCTTGACCTGGTTATTACTAACATGGGAAACTGTTGCTCTACACCAATAGTCAATTCCTCCCTGGTTAGATCCAACTACAAACTAATCACCATGGAAATCCACATCTCCCCTACATCCCCCCACAAAGGTAATCACCATGAAAAACTTCTCCAAAGCTGACTTTGGGCTCCTAAAAACAGAGGTGGCTACCTTCACGGCACCCATATCTATGGAAAATAGATGCATGGCTGCCAAATCATACACCGATGCACTGTATGAACACGTACATAAATGCATGGAACTAGCCATACCCAACAGAACCAAGATGCTCTCCTCCAAAAAAAAGAAAGCCAATCTGGTGGTCCTGTGTCATTAATAAACTCTACAACAGAAGAAAGAAACTGTTTCAGAAAAAGGTGAAGTCCCAAGAATGGAAAAACTCCCTTATTAGCCTCAACAAAAAGTTGAGATCCCTCATCAAAACCTCTAAAGCCAGCTATGAAGGCAGAATTGTGGCAGACACTAAAAACAACCACAAAGCCTTCTATAGTTATATCAAGAATCTCCACAGCAATACCCAGATTTTCTCTGAGTTACTGTACAATGGGACCTCCTATACTGAGCCAACAGATATTGTCTACATACTGGCCGGCAGATTAAGTGCCAAATTTACCCCTCTCCCCCTCCCCCATAAAGGACCAATCACAATACCGGAAGAATGACAGGCACCCAGCATTACTGCAGCACAGGTTAAAGCTGCATTGTCCAAGGCCAAGAATACAGCTTTCATGGGAGCCGACAATATCCCTGGCTGTGGTCTACCTGAACTACAAAGTAAACTGGCACCACACCTGTGTGTCCGGTTCAATCACAGCCTCACCTCAGGCTTTGTCCCTACAGAACGGTGCATTGCTACAGTCATCCCTCTCCATAAAGGGGGAGTGACTACAGACCCTGGGAATTATCTCCCCATTAGCCTGACAAGTCTGATATGTAAGGCTATGCAGCACATCATCATGGTCCTAATTAACAAGGATATAGGGAATCTCCAAATTCTAAATCCCACGCAATTTGGTTTTGTGAAAGGTAGATCATGCCTACTCAACCTGGTTGACGTCTTTGAGTCAGTCACCAGAGCTGTGGATGAGGGCAAGGCAGTTCATACAGCCTACCTCGATCTGGCCAAGGCCTTTGATACCATTCCCCACTCACAAATTATTGATAAACGCACCAAACTAGACATCAAACCCTATATCACTAGGTGGGTTGCAAAGTGGCTCACAGATAGAACCCACAGTGTGAAAGTAGTGGACTCCAAGTCAGACTGCCAACCAGTCACGAGTGGAGTCCCACAAGAATTGGTCCTGGGTCCTCTTCTGTTTGACATCTACTTCTCAGAAGTCCAGGCCAACATGGAGGGACTCTTGCTGACCAAGTTTGCAGATGACTGCAAACTGGGAGCCATTATTAACCCCCCAAGTGATGTAAACATCCTGCAGAAAGGCATCACTAAGACCAATCACTGGTGTCAAAACCATGGCCTTAAGCTTAATGCCAAAAATACATCATCATCCCCTTTGGGAAAACCTCAGTTCCCACTAATTACCACATCGATGGGAGCTCACTGAAAACTGAAGGCGTTATAAGAGATCTGGGGACACAGGTTGACAGCAACCTCTCCTTCGACCACGACATTGCCACTGTGGTCAGAAAGTCATTCTATGTGGCACATCTCATTACCAAGGGTTTTGCATCCAGGAAGAAAGAGGTCATCAACTCTCTCTACTCTTCCCTCATTAGGCCAATCATCGACATTTAGCATGTACCTCACTAGACACATGCAACAGCTAGAAAGGCCACAAAAGTACCTCACGAAGAGGATCCTAGGCCTTAAACACATGTCCTACATGGACAGACTGAAAATAATCCAGCTATTCTCTGTCTCATATCATCTACTAAGTGGCAATCTCTGCTTGATTTACAAATCCATGTCTGACCCAACTCTGTTAGAAATGCTACATCTAAAGAAATCCCAATCCCTCTGCAGCACATGCTCCAGAGACCTCAACCTCATTACCACAATCAACAGATCATGCTGGAGGGACAGGTTCATAACCCAAAGACTCCCCATGCTCTGGAATAGACTTCACATACACGTCAAGCAGAGCACCTCACTGGCCATCTTCAAGAGCAATCTTGATGAGTGGATGGGAAATAGAAAGTTCACCAAACCAGGGATCACTCCAGTGGTTCTACTTGACAGAGGCACTGGGAACTAACGTCGGGCAGCACGATGCACTGCTAAGCTGGTAAAGGCTCCAGAACCATTAGCCTAGTACACACCCATGAACCTATGAATCAATCTAATGCTGTCTTCCTCATGACTGCCCAGTTCCACATCTTCTTCAGTCTCCTGAATGGCTTTAGTTTATGTAGGATATAGGCCAGAAATATGTCTGGGGACAAAGAAGGAACATTTGCAACTTACTTCTCAACTGTCCAGATTTTTGTAGAATAATCAGATTTCTGGCTCATATTTTTTTATCTGTTTATCATAAAATTTATAGTTTTCTGGCAAATCATTGAGGACTGACGTTACTAAATAATGATGTATGTTTAAGTTTCAGACTTCATATTCTTTATAAAAATGCATGCTAACATAAATCCTGTAATTCTAGCAACTTTCTAACTTTATAAGACCAATGTTTAAAATCTGACCATATTTTTGAGCCTTGCCCCCAATTATTTTTGGCTTTGTCCAGATTTTTTCTGCTACAAAGTTAAGAGGTACGATTTGCACTCAGACAAGTAAATGGCAATCTAGACCCCTCCCCCAAGAACCCTCTTTGCATGCACACATAGCCCTATGGTAGGATTATACTGCTTTATGATAAGCAACATTCTGAAACTGAACAATAACTGCCTTTAGACCTAAAGGAAAGACTACTTTAAAATATAGCATTGAAGAATCTCTTTAAAGGTATTATGGGGAATACAGAGAAGTAGCTTAATTAAAAACTACTGACATTAAAAAATAGATCATCAAGAAACTAAAAATAATCATTGGAAAAGTAAAAGATAAATATGAATTAAAACTAGGAAGAAGCATTAAATTAAAAGCAGAATTAAAACTAGCACTGGTAGCCACAGATAATTGTAAGCTCTTTAATTACATTAGAAAATTGGGAAATAACACCAAGCAATGATCTGAACTAAACTTGAATGGTATTACCTATGGTGACCCTAAAGGTATAGTTGACTTACTTGTAAACATATTTAGTGCAAATTTTACTACAGAAATGCTGTCATCTTTATTCTGTGGCTCTGAGTCCCATCTTACCATTCAAAAGCCCAAGATCATCAAGGAGTGAATCACAGCTCTGTTATCAAAAATTTAAACCTCATCTTCCATAGACCCAGACATTTTATCTGGGTGACTAATAAACCGCATCAAACAGGTCCTCACTAAACACCCTCCGGCACTTGTTTACTGTAAGCCTAACCAGTAGGTATGTCCATGAGGTATGAAAAAGAGCACTTTTAATGCACATTCTCAAATGGGCACTAATCACAGACCTGATAAACTAGTGACATATCAGCCTAACTAGCCTAATTTGTAAGACCGTGGAACATATTATATCTGACTTCAAAAACTACAATATTCAAAATCTCACTCAACAGTAACCACAACAGTTTCATTTTGTCATGGCTATAACATGCCTACTTAATGTAATATTTTTTTCAAAAAGATCACAGATGCATTGTATAGGGGTCATTCAGTCCACCTGAATCTAGATCTGGCCAAGATTTTTGACACCATGCCCTTAAGTGTAACTAGGATAAAAGACCTCATGGTAGACCCTTACATAGTTGGGGAGGTAACAAATTGGTTGAAAGGTAGAACCCACATAATTTAGGTGTCAGGTGACACTTCAGAAATTAAGAAAGTAACTAGAGAAATACCCCAAGGCTTAGTGCTGTGACCCCCTCCTCTTTCACAATTATTTTTTGTGGCTCCCATGATAAAATCCCAGGCCTTTGGTTAACAAGATTTGCTGGTGACTATAATCCATATGCTACCATTCACTCCCCTACAAAGGTAGTATCATTACAAAATAATTATTCATTACAAATCAATGGTGTACAAAATGGGGCTAACATTAAATGAAAAAGCCGAGCACTGGCACATTTGTAACCATCATTCAACTACAGTTCACAGTATAGCCAGTACCTCACTCCAGATGGACAGAATAGTCATAGACCATAGCATTTGGGTTAGCAATTCCCTCTTCTCTGACTACCATGTAACAACATTAGCTAGGAAATCCTTTTGTTAAATCACTAATTGTTAAAGGCATCACATCATGTCAGAAGTTATCCTCCATCTGTACTCAGACATAATTAGGCCAATTATGGACAACAATGCCTTTTTGTCGTGTAACTAGACAGATATACTGTGCATTTAGAAAGGCCTAATGTTTTCTAAATAAAAAGATTATTGACCTGAGAATCCTTAGTTACCAAATATGGTAGAAGCCCTGTCACTGTACTCTCCTATAGACTCCATTGAAGATATCTATCTTGCATTCTTTGCCATCAAAGACCCTACCAGATAACTTTTACCTTTATAAGGCAAACAGCTATATGAACAGTTGAACTAATAATCTACATCTGCACCAATATATAAAGAAAACACATTGGAAGGACTGATTTATTACATAATTATTACCCCATTTATCTAACAAATTCCCTTTATGTGTTAAATAGTGTGGCACCCTCACATCCTTGAAGAACCTTGATTATTGGATTGATATTCACAAATTCCTCCCTGGGCTGAGAAGTTTTGCCCTGATAAAGTGAAATACATCCTGAACATGGGTACTGATAAAGAATAAATGGTATATTGACCTATTTATCTTGTACGATCCTCTTCTGGCAGAGGGAGAAAATATTGGGGTTGTATAGAGATGCAGTAGCAGAGGGAAGACTATTAATACTGCTTGAGTGAGCATCTAAAATGTGCCACTCACTGAGGGAAATGGACTAGAAAAAGGAAACTATAACACATCCTGAAATCAGTGTAACTCTGATGATCAGCACGAAAGACCATTGTTTTATTATAGTTCACACTACATAGTATATTTTAGGTATAAACACTGGAAATAGTACATGGCATGTGTGTTTAAGCTAATTGTTGCTCCATTAGGATGATGCCATTGGTATATATTTTGGACAAACTTTATTCCAAGGGGTACATCAGTGTCCCAGAATTATTAGTGGGTCACATTAAGTAGAAGGTCTTTGTTTTGTTTTATGTCAAGAAAATAGTTCAGCTTTAAAATATCACTGTGTTTTACCTTTCTTCCCAGCAAGGCAGTTAGAGAGGAAATAAAACAGTACTTCTTCAGCCTAAAGTCTTTTATCTGTTATAGCTGTAGTTTTCGTGTCATATCTACAGTTGCTTATTTCTCGTAACTGTTAACTATTAAAGGGTATATCACATACATGGAAAAATATTTTTGTACTAAAGCCCACTACAGAGCATCTAAATCACATGATGTCTGATAACCTCGTGGCCCACAGATCCCAGCAGCACGTAATTATTTCCTCTAGATGACATTAAGTGACAGTGCTTTATCTCTAATACTATAGTCTTCTCTTCACAGTGTTGGATTTTATCAGTTTACTGGTGTTTATCCCTTAATTGATGTGCTTACTGTAAAGCAAGTATACATTTTATACTTAAGAAATATATTATTTAGGAATACAGGAATAATACTAAGCAAGAAATTATGGAAGCTATGAGAGCTATAGCAGTCCTGTATACTTTTAAAAAGACACACTTAAAAGTTCTTGTGTGCCTTTTCTAGTATTTAATAGTGCTCGACTCCCAAAACAAGCAGGATGAAACCTGATAATCCTGGAATAAATTTGTGTCTATCCTATTAATTGTCAAGACACATCATGATTAATTCAGTCTGTGAAATATACAAATATCTACTCACCTCTCACAAGTGCAGTCTGAAAGTAGCAAATATCTATGCAGTCTGGACACATCCCTCTCACCCAATAAAATGGTCTGAGTATCATAGACTGCTACCCACATCCCATCACCAACTGACTAATGCAGAGGACGTAAAAAATCTCTATAGAAGCATCCTAGGCTTAAGAAGTCTAGGTCACAGCAGATGGCCACCTCCATGTTAGCATCATGCACTCACATAGTAAAAAATAACCAGGAGATTGACTGTAAACTGTCTAATACCTCAAATTCAAGGAACAAAATTAGTAATGGCTCAGTAATTGGTGACTCTAGTGTCAGTCACACTAACTCCAGAGTCCCAAGACAGGACTAAGAAAGGGGGTACAATTAGTTATCTTTGTGGTGCTAGGTTCCATGGCACACAAGGGATCTAAAGTCACTTTTACCAAACAGATATGATTGCATCCTAATGGTAGTCCATGTGGGTATGAATGAGTTGAGATGTATAAGCATGAAGAACATGTTCTGAGCCATGTTGTATCTTACCTTGCATGTGTTCAGTGTAGGGAAGACATTGGTCCTAGTGAAATCCTTTTTCGTCCAAAATGATACCAATATACAAAAACACGATTGGTTTCAATAACTGGTTTAATGACTGGTGTCATTCTTGGGGGGGGGGGGGCAATAGGTGGCAACATGGGAGGAAATGATTGACAGTCCCACTTGTTTCATGAAGGATGACCTGCTCCTCTAGTTCCAAGGCTACCACAGGTTGGGTAAGGCCCTTCCTGCTAACATAATGCATTCTTTAGGCAAAGTCCAGCAAATGGACATCTTAGCATAGCAGATGTGAATGCAGCCATTCCAAACTTAAAATGGACCATAATCACAGTGCCTCTTCTCATTGCCAGGAGCAGTAACAACAAATTGCTTAATCTTGAGGGTCTCTCTAATTTTGAGACTTTGTGGCACTCTCTCCATACCTGTGTGTCAGGCCTGATGGAAACGGTGGCAACAGTTCCATATCTGTCAAGGACCATATCAGCTCTAGACAAATTCTTAGAGATTCACAGACTGAACTCATTGAACTCCATCTTACCCTGAATAAGACAAAAAAAATCAACTTATAGCCTACTCTAAAACACCGTCCATGTTCAATGATGATCACTTAAGATTCGGAAATGTACTTGAGGAACTAGTTCATAAATCCCCTTAATAATGGGTAATGTCAACTACCCCCTCAATAAACTGGAACAGCTAAACCTCCAAAAGACAAGTTTGCCCAGAGATTCTTAGACTTATTAAATAATGGATAGCTAACAAACCAACTGAACTGCACAATATTATTGACCTTGTCCTAACTAATTCAGCCACTACGTATGCCACCTCTCTAGTTTCTCCATCCGTGGTTAACTTTGACCATAAATGTCTATAATTCTCATTCAAAATCATTAATTTAACTTATAGACAATAATTCTGAATTCAAGAATTTGAAACGGACAAATCTCCTCATGCTCCATAATGAGTCATCCAAAATTCATTTGCAATATCATCAGACCTGATACAGAAACAACTACTGTTTATACAAAGGATTTCTATCCACACACAGATAAGTGACTAGACCTGAACATCCCTACTATAGCAAAATATAATGGGAAGTTTAAGAGAAGAAATCACCCTGGTGGACCACCAGCTTAAATAAACTCTATAACAAGAGAAAAAAATTCTTAAATCATAAATATTAAAGTAAAAGCCAATACCCAAGGGCTGTGGCTGACCATGTTTTCAGATGTTTGCAAGCTTGTTGCAGCCATTGAAACCCCAAATGACTTTGATATCCTGCAGGATGTCCCAAATCAACAACTAGTGCCAAAATCATGGACTGAAACTAAATGCCAAAGAATGCATTATTGTATACGTTCAGAAGTCATCTACCCCAGGGAGCTACTGCATTGACAATACACCCCTAATGGCTGACTCAGTTGTTCAGGATTTGGGAACTTATATGGACAGTGACTTAACCTTTAGCCAACATGTCTCCATTGTCATAAGAAAGTTCTATATTGCACAGCCTATAAACAAAGGGGTTACGTCTAGATCTAAAGATGCTATTGTTCCCCCTCACTCAGCCTTCATTAGGTCAGTGATTGAGTATAATTCCCCCATTTGGCATGTATCTGTCCAGGCACATGTAACAACTGCAATGCCCACAGAGATACCTTACTAAAAGGATGCAAGGCCTAAACAACAAGTCCTACATGGACCAAGTCAAAGCCCTATCACTATACTTGGAACCTGTGTCTGGCATACAAGGCATTCTCCATCCCAATAGTGATGGATTTACTGCACATCAGCAAATCAAAATAACATCAGAAATACTCAGCCTAGGAATCTAAACTTCTTCTGAAACATTAACAGAATGGTTTTGATTGACAAGTATATCTCACAGAGGGTACCACTGTCCTTGAACAGACTCCCCATCCGCACAAAATAAAGCTCATCTTTTTAAATATTCAAGAACAATGTAGATCTATGGATGGGAAACAAAAAAATTACCTCAGGACAACTGCCATAATTCTAATGGATAGAGACAGTTCCTAAATGCATTATCCCATGCATGGATGCCCTTAAAATGTCCATGGAATGATCCTGGAATGGTCACTAGGTGTGATATATAATTATCCACCAAGGGCTGTTTAAAACTAATCTAACACCAAATGTGTGTAATTCAAGCAACAAAAGGGAAATTGGCTAGGCTTAAAATGGCCTGCAAGGTCAGCTAGTCTAGTATTTTCCTATGAACTTACAACAGATCTAAAATTCTTCATATCAAAGACTGCATCAGAAATATCAGTAAGAAACAGGGCTAGTAAGGCGAATTATGAACTTAATTATTTATTTGCGTTTGTTTTCCAGGAAAGTCCAACTGGGTAAGTCAACTGAGCAACAACACACAAACTATATAATATGTATGCTTAAAATAGATTCTGCAGCCAAGAATAATTATAAATATTTCTTTAATAACATAAAGAACCTAAGAAATAACAGCAGTAGCATTCTGAGCTTATTAGACATGAAAGCACACATACGGACCAATCAGATATAGAATATATTCTGGCAAACACATTTAGTGCAAACTTTATCCCTGAAACAGCTGTCTTAATTCTACAAATTCCCTTACATATCCTAATATCAAAATATGTTATTATTTATTGACAGTCATATATTTAATGTCAGATCAAATCCAACCCCTTTCGCTTACATGAAGTACAGTGCAGCTTAAGCAAATATGACATAAGGCTTGGAAGCTGCAGCATAAAGATAAAGTGCAGATCAGCTATGAAAGATATAGACAGCTAAGAAATCACTCCAAGAAATTCTTTCAAACTGACAAAAAAAAAAAAACAATTCTCCACCAATCTACAAAAAATGTACTCTTTCCAACCCAAAGGGATACTGGACAACCATTACCATACTGTTGAAACCTGGAATAACTACACAGCCAAATCCCCTACCAAAGAAATCAAATCTAAACGTGTTCAACAGCTCAGCTCCCTCTTCATCCTAATAGTATTTATGGCACTGAAACTGTACCAGATGACCCACTAGATCTTTCTCTGATTCTACAAAATAGTACACTAACATGTTCTCTCCAGCTAGTCCCAGCAAAAAACAAACAAATACTCTTATCCCAACTAAAATTTACATGATTAGCAACCAATCAACTTCCAGCTGAGTATTTAAAATCCACTGCTGATGCAATAATCTAACCCATATCCATTCTAACCAATGGAGTCATACTAGAATCCTTTTTTCCTAAGGAATGAAAAAAAACATATATTCCTCTGCTACACAAAGAAGGAAAATCACGTAAATTATCATGCTTTTGACCAATAGTAATATTCTTTCCCTTGTCAAAAGTGAAAGGTGTATACATTCCCAAATGCTCAAATACATTATAAATAACAATCTACTTTCTCCCACCATGGCTTTTATTCTATATATAGTACCACAGTGACTCCTCTCTCCTTCCATAATACCATAAATAAGCTAAAGGATGAAGAAGAATTGGTCTCAGCTATTTTCTTTGATCTGTCAAAAGCATTTGATATGGTCTCCCATATTAAACTTCTACAAACATTACTGTACTTAGGATACTCCACTTTCACTTTAACTGGTTCAAGAGTTATCACTCTGATAAAACACACTGTGTCAAAGGGCAAACACCCATCTTGTTCTACCTACTCCATTAACATAGTGTCCCCAGGGCTCAGTCTTGGGACCATTCCTCTGTCATATTTTTATACTACTGTTGGACAGTGTTCCTTTCTTCGATGCACAGGTGACTCCATTCTCATTTGATCAGCATCCCCATGGCCCTACTGCCAATATTACAAAGCAATCTTATTCTGCCATAGAAGATTCTCTGAACCACTCCAAACTCCTACAGAACCCAAACAAAACAAATGTGCTTTTTCTTCCACAACTATACTCTGACCATAAAAATACTTTCACTTATGACATTTGCATGGATTCAACAATATAGGTGATAAGCAGAAAATAACTTTAAGGAAAATAAAGAGAATCTATGGCAGACTATACATACCAGTTGGTCCTTATTTGCTTATAGATTTGATGTTTGTCTATTACAGCAGTATTAATTCAAGAGAAGAAAACAGGCAAATAATTAAAGAAAAAGTACAAACTAGGAGCTAGGCTTTAAATGGTCATCAAGGGCAGCTAGCTTAGTACTTACTTATGAACCTATAAACATGAGTTGCAGCATGAGGCAGGAATAAAAAATTAAACATGAATAAATACTTTAACACATATTCCTCAGCATTAAATGCCATGATGACAATGGCATTCTGTCACAGATGGTGTACAAGATATGTAACCCATGTGAGCACAGGACGAACAAGGGCAAACTTAAAAATGTGTGATACAAAGAAATATCTCTTTCAACGGCTTCAGTGGAATGTGGCCAGAAAGCAAACAGACATTCACAGCATGCTGGGAATGTTAACATGCAGCATGACTGTATTAGATTCGTACAGATATGTTGACAGACAAGGGCATGAAAGTGAGTTCAGAGTTTTAAAAAGAAGCACAGTGATTTAACACCTGATCTGGAAAATAAGAGGCTAAAATTAAATGGTAAATGGTAATAAGTCATGAATTCTTTCAAGAAACAAAAAAAAACTAGATGATCTTTTATAATGAACTTCCATTATGCTAGAAATGAGTTGTATGAAGATTAGAATCTGACTCCCCAAAAAATAGATTTAGCATTTTTGTATTAACTAATTAAAAGTAATGTATGTCATACAAACAAAGATATAGATATTGACTACTGTGTTAAAAAAATAAAGAAAAATAATGATCTTAAAACCTGTAGATCATCTGACATGTTACTTTCTGCATGGAAGACGAATTATGCCAAAAAATATTTTTTTATCTAGCAATAAGCAGAAGTTGCTGTGGACACAGTATAAACAATTTAGCATGTAAATTCCATATGATATCTGATACAATTGTCATCACTTCAGAAGCAGCACACATTTAAACTAGCTGTGGTTACGTATAAATAATAGTTAAATCTGCCAGTTTGGCTGTAGCAAAATGTAATTTTAATCATTTTACACATTTCAGTAAATCCTTTTCATGACCATACTGCATGGAGAAAGGCACGTATCATATTCATATCTTAAATTTCTCATCTCAGTGGCATTGTACAGAGAATGCAGTAGGAATTTCCAGACTGCGGAAACTTGCTTTTGACAAATCTCCAAAACAAATTGCGTCACATTTGTATGGCTTAGGTAGCCTAGAGTCATGTTTGCTTAATTTGTTTCTCTGAAAACAGAGTAGCTGCTGTGATTTGAGATCCTCACAGATTGCCAGGGTCATTTCTCTCTCCTATGGAGAAGGAGGCCATTAACCCTGTAAAGTAACTTCATTTCCTCTGCTGTGATCTTAGCCTTGCAGTCACTAACAAGAGCTTGTGACCATGGGGTGACCATGATACAGAATGACTGCTAAATTGAGATATGCATCCTGTGACTCATTCATTTCTCCTCTACAGTGTGGCACACAGTTTTTGCTTCACCATTGCATTCCAATGCACAGTTCTCACCTAATCACTACAGTGTGATACTCAGTTTTTGCTTGACCACTACTGTGTGATACGCAGTTCTTTTTATAAAACCTTAGTGTGCTATGCAGTTATTGTTTCACCTCTACAGTGTGGCACACACCACCACACCACTGCAGTGTGATACACATTTCTTCCTTCATCACTGCAGTGTGATACACAGTCCTTCCTTCACAACTTTAGTGTGATAACTAGTTCTTGTTTCACCAGTGTAGTTTGATACACACTTCTCACTTCATCATTATAGTGAAGTACACGGTTCTTGCTACACCTTTGCAGTGTGGTACTCAGTTCTTGCTTCATTAGTACAGTGTGATACACAGTTCTTTCTTTAAAACTGCTGAGCTGTATACAGTTCTTCTTCACCATTACAGGGTAGACACAGCTCTTGCTTTACCACTGTAGTGTGGTACCCAGTCTTTCCTTCACTACTGTAGTGGGATACACATTCCTTCTTTCTACACTGTTGTGTGGTACACAGTTCTTGCTATACCAAACCAGTGTGGTACACAGTTCTTGCTTCACCACTGTAGTGTGGTACACTTTCCTTGTTATACCAAAGTAGTGTGGTACACAGTTCTTGCTACACCAAAGTAGTGTGGTACACAGTTCCTCCTTTCCCAAAGCAGTGTGGCACACATTCCTTGCTATACCGAAGCAGTGTGGTACACAGTTCTTGCTCTGCCAAAGTAGTGTGGTACACATTCCTTGCTATGCCAAAGTAGGGTGGTACACATTCCTTGCTATTCCAAAGCAGTGTGATAACAGTTCTTAGTAAACTAAAGCAGTGTAATACACATTTCTTGCTTTACCAAAGCAGTGTGGTACACAGTCCTTGCTATATCAAAGCAGTGTGGTACACATTCCTTGCTATACCAAAGCAGTGTGGTACACATTCCTTGCTATGCCAAAGTAATGTGGTACACATTCCTTGCTATACCAAAGCAGTGTGGAACACAGTTCTTGCTACACCAAAGCAGTATGGTACACATTCCTTGCTATACCAAAGCAGTGTGGTACACATTCCTTGCTATACCAAAGCAGTGTCATAACAGTTCTTGCTACACCAAAGCAGTGTGGTATATATTCCTTGCTATACCAAAGCAGTGTGGTACACATTCCTTGCTATACCTAAGCAGTGTGGTACACAGTTCTTGCTATACCAAAACAGTGTGATGCACATTTCTTTCTACACCAAAGCAGTGTGGTACACAGTCCTTGCTATACCAAAGCAGTGTGGTACACATTCCTTGCTATACCAAAGTAGTGTGGTACACATTCCTTGCTATGCCAAAGTAGGGTGATACACATTCCTTGCTATTCCAAAGCAGTGTGATAACAGTTCTTTCTAAACTAAAGCAGTGTAATACACATTTCTTGCTTTACCAAAGCAGTGTGGTACACAGTCCTTGCTATACCAAAGCAGTGTGGTACACATTCCTCGCTAAACCAAAGCAGTGTGGTACACATTCCTTGCTATGCCAAAGTAATGTGGTACACATTCCTTGCTATACCAAAGCAGTGTGGAACACAGTTCTTGCTACACCAAAGCAGTGTGGTACACATTCCTTGCTATACCAAAGCAGTGTGGTACACATTGCTTGCTATACCAAAGCAGTGTGGTACACATTGCTTGCTATACCAAAGCAGTGTGATAACAGTTCTTGCTACACCAAAGCAGTGTGGTATACATTCCTTGCTACACCAAAGCAATGTGGTACACATTCCTTGCTATACCAAAGCAGTGTGGTACACATTCCTTGCTATACCTAAGCAGTGTGGTACACAGTTCATGCTATACCAAAACAGTGTGATGCACATTTCTTTCTACACCAAAGCAGTGTGGTACACAGTTCTTGCTATGCTAAAGCAGTATTGTACACATTCCTTGCTATAGCAAAGCAGTGTAATACACAGTTCTTGCTACACCAAAGCAGTGTGGTACACATTCCTTGCTATACCAAAGCAATGTGATACACAGTTCTTGCTACACTAAAGCAGTGTGGCACACATTCCTTGCTATACCAAAGCAGTGTGATACACAGTTCTTACTGCTCCAAAGCAGTGTGGTACACATTTCTTGCTATACCAAAGCAGTGCGATGCACATTTCTTGCTACACCAAAGCAGTGTGGTACACATTCTTTGCTATGCACATTCTTTGCTATACCAAAGCAGTGGTGTACACATTCCTTGCTATACCAAAGCAGTGTGATAAATAGTTCTTGCTACACCAAAGCAGTGTGGTACACATTTCTTGCTACACCAAAGCAGTGTGGTACACATTCCTTGCTATACCAAAGCAGTGTGGTACACATTTCTTGCTATACCAAAGCAGTGTGGTACACAGTTCTTGCTATACCAAAGCAGTGTGATACACAGTTCTTGCTATA
Source organism: Protopterus annectens (assembly GCF_019279795.1). NCBI lineage: Eukaryota > Metazoa > Chordata > Ceratodontiformes > Protopteridae > Protopterus > Protopterus annectens. The sequence goes on from NC_056734.1 coordinate 668,756,972, forward strand.
CCAAAGCAGTGTGATACACAGTTCTTGCTAATCCAAAGCAGTGTGATACACATTCCTTGAGATAACAAAGCAGTGTGATACACATTCCTTGCTATACCAAAGCAGTCTGATGCACAGTTCTTGCTATACCAAAGCAGTGTGGTAAACATTCCTTGCTATACCAAAGCAGTGTGGTAAACATTCCTTGCTATACCAAAGCAGTATGATACACAGTTCTTGCTATACCAAAGCAGTGTGATACACAGTTCTTGCTATACCAAAGCAGTGTGATACACAGTTCTTGCTATACCAAAGCAGTGTGGTACACATTCCTTGATATACCAAAACAGTGTGGTACACAGTTTTTGCTATATGAAAGATTAAACAGAAGCACTGCAATATCACCGCAAAGAGAGAGTAGAGTGCATGTTCAGCAGATAAAATCAAAATAAAACCAGCACAATTTAATAAAGAATAATTAAAATGCATCAAACAACAGGATATAAATCCTGTTTGTATACATATATACCTGTTAGTTGACCATTTTTTTCTATTTGTATCTTCACTGTCTCTTCTTCTTTCAAAGTACGAAGAAATCTGCTCAATTTGTCATAACTGGACTTCTGGAAAGAGCCCTTTCTGAATAGTTGGGCTCTAATTGTCCTGTTGTTCTTAGCTTTAGTTCTCAATAAACTGTAACTGATAGGCAATGTTGTTCTGGTTTGCCCAGATAAAAGTATCTGAGCAGGCGAGCCAAGTATGTCATCACAGGGTATGTTTCTGAGATTTAGTAAATTCAGAAAGATATTGGTATTGTCATGCTTTGACCTCTCAAGTAACTGCTTTGCACTCTGTACAGCACATTCTGCTACTTCATTTGACTGTGGATATTCAGGACTACTAGTGACATGTACAAAGTCCCATTCTTTAGCAAATGTCTGAAACAACTGACTGGTAAATTGAGTACCATTGTCAGAAATAAATTTGTGTGGACCACCCTGTACTGAGAAATGATGTTTCAACTTGGTAATAGCAGTGGATGTTATGTTAGATAGTAAATCAATCTCAAACCAGTTCAAATAAGTCTCTACCAACACTAAGTAATGCTGATTGTTCCACTGGAATATATTAGTGGCTACAGTTGACCAAGGTAGTTCAGGAACTTGACTTAGCTGAAGTGGTTCTTTTTGAAAATGCAGTCTAGTACTATTGCATACTGAACAAGAAGAAAGTACTTTATCAATATCTTTTACTAGAGAAGGGCAAAATACTAGATCTCTCCCCCTTCTTTTGGTAGATTCAGAACCTGGGTGACCACACTGCAAAATCTGGATATATTTATGTTGTAAGGAAACACGAACAACAATTTTAGGACCTTTGAAAATAAAGCCATCTTCCATCAACATCTCATCTCTGTAAGGAAAATAAGTTTGCACTTCAGGTGGTACACTAGATTGCTTTGATGGCCATCCAACATTAATGTAGTGGTTGAGCTTTTGCAAAATTGGATGAGTCTTTGTAGGATTTCTCAGGTCATCAAGTCTCATGGTAGAAAAACTATGCACTTCCATGACGTCAAAGAAAAAAATCTCTGCATGAAACTGTTCTGTTGTATTTCTGGATGATATGGATAAGGTATCAGCCAGATGAAGAAGTTTGCTTTTGTATAGACCATTTTGAAGTCGTACTTTTGCAATTTGAGCATCATTCTTTGCAATCCCATTGGAGCTTTATGCATGGGCTTCTTTAAAATAGTAACTAGAGGTTGGTGATCAGTTTCAATCCGAATAGTTTGACCATAGATATAATCATTAAATTTTTAACATGCAAATACTATTGCCAAAAGTTCTTTCTCAATTTAAGCATATTGTATTTCAGTTTGGGTAAGAGTTCCTGATGCATATGCTACTGGTTTGCCTTCTTGAAGAATAATGTGCCAAGACCAAATGTTGAAGCATCACAGGAAATAGTTACTGGTTTATTGACATCATAGTATCTTAATGTAGGTGGGGTAACAATTTTTTACTTAAGGTCTTCAAATGCTTTCTGGTGCTGTTCCAATCACAACCATGTAACATTTTTGCATGTCACCTCTCTCAAAGGTGCTGTTAACTCACTGAAGTCTGGTATAAACTTGCCCAAATAGTTGACCATATCAAGAAAACATTATAGTGCTTGGCCATTATCTGGTGCTGGCATCTCAAGAATGGCTGCTTGCTTAGATGGGTCTGGTTGCAGGCCAGTGCTAGTAAATAAATGACCTACATATGTAACTTCTGGTAGTCTGAATTTGCACTTTAGAGGACTGAGCTTTAAGTTCACCTCACATGCTCTGTCTAATACTCTCTTAAGATTTCTGTCATGCTCTGCTTCACCATTGCCTTCAGCCAATAAATCATCTACTGTTATGGCACAAGGATAACCTGAAAAAAATTTCTCCATTGCACGCTGAAAGACTTCACTTGCAGAATTTATTCCAAATGGCAATCTGAGGAATCTATATCTGCGAAATGGGGTCCTGAAAGTAGTCAGTAATGAGGATTTTTGATCAAGTATCACTTGCCAAAATGAACTTTTTGCATCTAAGACAGAAAAAACAGTGGCATTTGGTAACAGGGCTGCGACTTCCTTGACTGTATGCATGGGATGATGCAGTCTCTTTAATGCTTTGTTCAAATCTCTTGGGTCAATACATATTCTGATTTCATCTGAGCCTTTTTTATGGCCTGTTACCATGGATGACACCCATTCAGCTGGTTCTGTGACTGGACAAATTACACCTTGCTGCACCATTTTATCCAACTGAGCTTTAACTTTATTCTGCATAACTATCAGAACTTTTCTTGCTGGTCTGACTACTGGACTGACCTCTGGGTCTAACTTCATAGACTACACAACTGGATGTTTGCCTAACTTTTCATCGAAAGCAGCAGCATACTCTTAGAAAATGGCTTCAGTAAAACTGGAACTAGGAGATGTGCTTATATGATGAACTTCTTTGGCAAAGGAAAACAGATTCATTCTCAAACTGCCGCTGAGACCCAGTAATGACTGCACAGGACTACATAGAATAACAAGCTGTAACAGTTCCTAGCCAAATAACATGAAAGCACTACTGAGCCTTTGGTTTGAATTTTTTCACCTCCATAAGCAACAAGTTTCTCACAATTAGTCACATTGAGTTGTTCACCATTTCTCACCTTAGCAAATGTGTCTGCTGGCATAACATTACACTTTGAACCAGTGTCTATTTTGAGCTCAGTGGATATACCATTGATCTGGGCAGTGTACAACACTTCATTCTTTGCCAACAAATTCACTGCATCAGCCTTTTCAACAATTACTGATACACCATCTACGTAGTAAGTAGAATTACAGCTCTCTATATGATCAACTAGCCAGGAAACATCAAAAATCTGAACAAAGGACCATGAAAAATAGGTAAAAATGTATGCTGATTAACATAAAATCATAATAATTATGTAACCCTGCCCATTCCAATGGAATTGTGGAATACCAACTTTCAAATGCAAACTGAAGAACAGACAACCAATATATGCAGCCAGACCCTGTAGTAAATGGTAACCATTTTTTTTAAATGTGTAGCAATGATGTTCACTGGGAAGGGAGAAGATGATGAACCTTAGGATTTTGTTTTGGTGACTTGCAGTATGTGGGTTTTGTGGTAAAAGTAGGGCATTTAATGGTAGGCAATATTCTAATCTTAGCAAAAGAATATCATAGTTTGCTAGAACCTCCAAAAGTCATACTCCATGGCCTACTGATCAGTGGTGTAGCAAGAGTTTGTGCCGCCCAGGGCTGTCTTTAAGTTTGCCACCCTTCACCCCTCACAAAAGCATGGTCGAACAGGGTCCCCCATACACAGCCCTCTGCTCTGCAGCCGTTCCAGTGTCCAATTACTTGGCTATTTCTCCCCATTTACCATAAACACTGCAATGTGCATACTGCTTTACTTCTACAGTGATTATTTGGATTTCATTTAAAACTTTTATTTTACATTTTATAGCACAAACCCTATTAGATATCTGCTAAAAAAAGCAATACAGTCTCACAATGAAAATAGACATAGCATTAAAACTTCTCTGCCCTTGAGACTCATAGTCATTGAAACAGCATTGCAACCCACATTCAAAGAAAATGCATCTGGCCAGTGGCGGATAACGATTACCTTTGGGCTGTTGTCAAATCATAGGCCCCTTGCACATGAAATATACATGTGTTCTTTGATACACCTTCCTCGTTGTATTAAATTATATTCCTTGTATAATACAGCACACTTGTTAGAGCGCAATTTAAATTTACTGTTTTGAGCATTTTTCCAGTAAGCAATGAAACAAAATGCATGAACCAATAATGGCAAAACTGCTCAATTCAGAACATTTCCATCATAAAAGTCTACTCAAACTTCTACAATCTACCAGTATCACTAAATATGCAAAATCTTTGCAGAAGTAAAAGTCATCTAAATAATTCTACATTAAAGAGATCTGTAACTAATGAAGAGGTTGCTGCTAACAACAAATTCATATTTCATTGTTTCATCTACAAATAAAGTGTCTGTTGCCCTTGAGGAATAAATTGCCTATGCTACATTAAAAAAATGATACGCTAGTAATATTGCAATAGGGAATGGATGGCAAACTGATAACAGGTTCATAGTTACTGGATAACTCCACCAAAGAGGACATACTCAGGACTGTAGCATCCTCCCCCTTTAAAAGTACAACACAGTACAGTATCAGCAATCCATCTACATACTGTGGAAGTAGAACCCACAGCCTTCTACATCAGAAGCAAATATTCTACCTGTTGTGCTACTAACAACACAACTGGATTTGGCATAAGCAGCGCTAAACTAATCTACCCCCTGAAGAACTATGTAGCACAAGAAATCTGGAAAAAGCCAAAATTTATTGGGAGGGGCAAAGGCCCAAAACCAGGGACACATTTTAAACACACACATTTTAAACATTGCTTGTATAATCTTAGAAATGTTGTGTGTTAATATGCATTTCCTGAAAGACAGGAAGACAAACTTAAATGGCTGTCATTATTTAGTGATTCAGTTTTTACTGATTTGCCAGAAAACCATAAATTTTAAGAGGAACAGACCAAAAGGTTGAGCCAAACATGAGAACTATGGACCAAACGTTTGAGCCAAACATGAGAACTATGGATTTAACTCCTTGAATCACAAGTGGTGGGGGTATGGGTAGAGAATTTAGGCTGCTGCTCCTTGAGTCTGACTTATCCTTACCACCAGTTACACCTAACTGAGGCATTTCACACACACACACACACACACACACACACACACACACACACACACACACAATATGGACTTGCAGCAGAATAAATAAAATGCATAGTTTGTTCAAATGTATGAACTTACAGCAGCAGATAAAATACACAGTTTGTTCTGAATTGAGCAGGCCAGCAAAATAATACACACCTTCTGAACAGTAGGTAGAACCCAGCAAAATATCACACACACTAACATACCAGATAAAATACACACAGACAGAGTTCTTCTGAATAGAGGAATTTGAACAGACTTACAGCAAATACACACAGTTCTTCTTTTTCTTACCTCCTGGAGGCTGAGCCCATGTGGACGGACTCTGCAAAGTATAAACTGTGCACAGCTGCTATTGCTGCTATATTCCCTATTTCCCTCCAAAACAGTTAAAAATAAATCTCTGAGTATGTGCAGTAGCTGATGTCATCACGCACGCTCCTGTAGGCTGGTGATGCGTGGTGATGTTAGCCATGAATTTGTAATACAAAAAAAAATTGGAAATTAAAGGGGCCACTTGGGAATGCGTGGCACCCCATTATTTTGCCCTCAAAACTGGTAAATTCCAAGTAATTCGTACAGTTAAGAGGTATGTTTTGAGTGACCCTTCTTTATAACTGTGTGAGGTTTACTTGATTTGCAAAACCTTTGAAAATGGTTCCATTTTTTACACTTGTGGCATTATTGGCCAAATGCTAAGCATTTCTCTTTTAGACTCATGACTGGCACAACAATTGCGACAGTTAACAATAAAGCTTGAACTAGGTTTTGCTGACTCACCTTTATACTGCACTGAACATATCCTTCTCTTTAAACTTGCTGGAAAGCTACAACTCCTCCCAGGAAACTCTGTAGCAGTTGCAGCTGCCATGTGCTTCGGCCTGCTTCTGCTAGCCACGTGTTGCATGCTGTCTACATTTGCTCTGGAGACTGCTGAAACCATGCCCTTATTGCTTGCAAGCATACTTGTGTGCCTTTCTGTGACTTCATGAATTTGACAAATCTCAATAGCTCGCCTCAGCATTCAATGACTGTCATGAACCAAAAATCTCTCTCACTGCAGCACTGTTAATATCACACACAAGCCTATCTTTTATCAAGTCATCTTTTAAGTCACCAAACCGACACAGTTTAGTTTTGTTTCTCAGGTCAGTTATATTCACTGTGAAAGTTTCCCCTGGTTTTTGATCTCTTGTGTAAAACAAATGTCTCTCTAATGCAATATTTGTCTGGGATTTACACATTTCCCTGAATTTGCACTTCAAACTCTCGGAGTCTTCTCTTGATTCAGCCTGTATAACAATATGATGATTTTCACCTTCTCCCTCATATACTGCTGGTGCATACACAAATGAACACTCTCTCTCAATGGCCTCTGACCCAGCTAGGTTTAGCAAAATGAATGCCCTGGTACATGCATCTTTATCAGAATAAGCTGCTTGTATACAAATATCATACTCTTGCTCAGATATTCGCCAGTTCTCTGCAATATTCTGATCAAACACCAATGGTGATGGCTTTTGAAATCCATCTGTCATATTAACACATACCAGTGAAGGCTTTTGCAAATATGCACAAACATACACACATATACATATGCCAGAAATTTATGCCAGTATTTGTAACTATGCCCAATAGCACAACAAGCCTCTGAATAACTGATCTTGACAAAATAAGTCTCTCAGGCACTGTAATACTTTTGAAATTACTGCGCTGTAAAAGTCACATCATTGTAAGAAGCATTTCAAAATAACTGCACTGTGTGAATAAACTGGGCAGAAGAAGCTTAGAGTAAGAAACATTTCAAGTAATTGCACTTTGCGAATAAACAGTACACAGCACACTGAAATTTTCCCAAAATGGCAGTACTTTGCTTAATAACTCTTTACAGTGCAAGAAACACTCTGTAATGGAGGCACTTTGCAAATAGACACACCCAGCACAAGAAAGTTTTTGAAATGGCTGTATTTTGACTGTACTTTATGACATAGTTGCACTTTACACACAAATAAACTCTTTAGAACACGTGCACAGTAATAAGCACACACTGTAAGCACTTTTATACACTTCCAAATACTTTGAATGAATTATGCCCTGAATACAATGCGAAATAGTAGTTATGCCAAAACACAGTACTTTGCAAAAACATGCAGTCACCTTGATTTATTTATGCTTAATATGACCTTTTTTGCCCTTATTGTATTTGTTTTGCTCATTTAATCTCTTTCCATGCCCATTGTACTTTTCCTGTGCTGATTTTACTCTAAACATACCCATTTTACTTTAAACATGCTAGTTTTGTAATTCCAAGGTAATTCCAAACCCCTTATGTGGTTTTCTGATAATTGCTTTATCAAACATCTTAATCCTAAACATTTTGTTTAATCAATAAACCTTTTGTGCCTTTTGCTTATTTAATAATATTTGTGCCCTTGTAATGCTCTGTTTTATCTTTTTATTGAATAAATCATTTGTGGAAGTTTTCATTACCTTTGGTTTGTGTCTGGCCCTTTTTTGGGCTTGTTTCTCTTAGTTTGCCTTCACTGTTAACTCTGCACCTCTTAGCTCTGAAAAGCAGCCTCCCTGGTTCTAACACCATGTCGCTCGTCTAGTAAGGAGAAAATAGATGAGTCTTTGTGGGTTCTGTTCAAGCAGCTTTATTGTGTACAAACACATCAGGATTGAGGCTTAATAACTTTAACTTAGATAAACTTATAAACAAACTAGCTATTACACTCAAACATGCTCACTGTCTGGCTGCACTCTCAAAATGGCACTGAAGCTAGCATGTGCTTGCTATTTATATGCACTTGCTGTCCTTGAAATGCTTCTTAAAGATACAGCGCACACACTCTATTCTACATTGACGATGTAAAATCAAAGGCTCAGCTGCTTTATTAAATGTCCTTATGAGCACCTTAGTTTGGGCTTTCTTAGGAAGGCAGAGAAATATAATCTGTCTACAATTGCAAATGCCATCTTAAAAAGGAAATCAGATACCAATTTACCAGTCCAGTGTTATTTTCCCATTTTCCATGCTACACTGAAAAGGCACATTAACCATGATTTCCCAAAACAATTCCAGAATTTCAGCATTTTTGCCAGATCTCATCCAATCACACAGTATTTTTGGTGCAGACATTTTAGTCACCACATTGAAATGATTTACAGAAATGGAATTAATCCACTAGCTGCTTTCAGGTGTACCTTTTCT